>NW_018164877.1:222886-346700 GCF_001263595.1 Phalaenopsis equestris
GGGGGGGGGGTTCGGGGGTTAAATTTTATCTGCCATTTTGACTGAGCTAAGAATGATTTTCTTGTTTTTTGAGGTTTTTATTTTTAAGTGAGGAAAAGCTAAAACTGCCATTAGTGTTGGAAGAATGGATCGCTTTTTCAATAACTTATTCAGAGGCTTGATATAACTTATATATTCTCTTTTGCCTATAGGTAAATCTACATGCGGTATATTCACCTTAAAAAGTAAGTAATATTGTTATTTTTATGTGAAGTTAAACATTTGAGTGCTATACATGTAAATATGGAAGTTTAGGTGTTGGATATGTAGATACATATGAATTGTATGGTATGTATGTAAATGGCCCTTTATAATATTTATTTAGGGAGGCGTGTGTAACAATATATGTTCCATTGCTTAGTTTAGAGCTTGAGTATCATAGTTAGTTACATTCTCTCTGTAGAAGTTAACGAGTAACTGTTTTTTAAATTCTTAACCTTTTTATGTTTATGCGATTCTTCAGCGATTGTTTTTAGGAGCTGTAACGTGGCACTATCAAAATTAATATTTGGGTGAGTTATTAAACTCCTAAATATTTGAAATATACATAGTAGCTTTAGGGAAACTTTTCTTGTGTTATTATTGTTGGATTATATAATCTAAAAAAATTGAGAGAGAAGATTGCTTTGATTGTCTCTTTTTCTAAAATGAAGCTCCACAACCGGAGATTGATTTTGCAGCAAAAAAAAGTATAGTTGTCTTTGATTTGAAATTTTGAGAGTTCAGCAAAAGAAAGCGGGTAAATGAAATAGGGGTAAGGGATAGGAACCAGACTATCAAGCATGATTTCATTGCAAGAGTTCTTGAGTGACAGGAAGTAATGCATCACATCCTAAAAGTTGAATTACAAACTTTTAACTTTTATTCATGACCAACTAAGAGTTTCCAATACAGTAGAGGTCCTGTTTTATAAAAATTGGATCGGGAAAACGTAGCAAAATCACTAAAAATCATATAGCAGCTAGAGGGGTGGCTGCTGATGGTGACTAGCAATACTTTACGCAAAGATGTGTATTTGGAATTCACGCAAATGCAACGAATTCCAAATACATTGAAAGTGAACTAAAGAATGAATTCCAAATATATTATAATTTTACACTGCATTTGGAATTCATCCAAATAAACATCCTAATTTTTGAAACTTGTGCAAAAGGAATGCAGTGCATAACCTTTGCAGCAAACTTATTTTGCTTCATATGAATAGTGGTTGGACTAATTTTGAGTTTAACCCTAGAAAGATTTATTAATATTGTACTCATAGGGTAAAATTTAAAAAAAAATTCAACAGTCACTTAATACTTGCAAGCTAAGCTAAGAAAGCTATTCTTCTTGCATTTTCACTCAGCAAGCGATCTCTTATAACATATGCTATTATTGGTTGGAATGATTTTTATTTCTTCCCTTGATTAATTAAAAACATATTTCTAGTATTGATTTGTTCAAACTATTTTATAGTTTGCTTCCTCTAACTGTAGTTGGATCCTGAGCTTGAATTTGATCGTGAAGTATATCCTTTGGGGCTTCTTCCAAATGCTGGCATCATTGTCGGTGTTTCTCAAAGAATGTCATTTACAGCAGGAACCGAGTTTCCATGTTATGAGCCCTGTCCTCAAGCTCAAACAATCCTGCACTGTTTACTACGGCATCTTCTACAGGTACTGATTAATACTCTTTCCTGATAATTTCATTGAAAGGTATACTCAGCCTTTTTGTGGATAAATTCTTTTTATGAGGGTACATCTGATGCCAGCAATTTGCAATTATTTTTTTGCCATTTCAATTTCTGTACATGTCTATATCTTTTAGTATCCTTAAATCTTTTGGTAGATTAACTTTAAATTGATTACATGTACGATACATATTATCAATGCATTACTTTAGGTACACATCTGCTTTTGCATTTCTTTTCTTCAATGACCATAAGCTTCCATGCGAAATTTTGAACTGAAGTTTGGGCTAAAAGATTTGCACGAAGCTGCTTGCTTGCACCAATGAGATCAATAGGCTGACAAGCAGTTGATACACTTTCCTTCAGCAAATTCTTTAACCAAAGTAACTCTACATTTGATCGTGCTAGAACTGTTTGTCCTAATAGCTGTTTGTCTTAAAAGTTAAACAAATGTATTGAAAATGTGATTGAATAAGTCAATTGCTTTGTTTGCTTGATACACTTTATGTATAGTTCTGATTTGTTGTGACTTCTATTAGAAATGAGAGGGAATCATAACATTTTGGTGAAATCTTCACACTGTTTTTTATTGGAACCTTATGTTGGAGTTGAATACATAATTTGTCTCAAAATCTGTTTCATGGAATGTGTTTAATTAAAGAATTTGAATGGGCATTGTCTCAATTTCCTCTTTGCTCATACTTCTTGAAGCATTAGTTTTGTGCCATGCCTGAAGACTTTAATTAAATAGCTTACTTAATATTACTTGCTTATTTGTCTTCTATGCTTATGTGCATTTTCTTCACATGATGAAACCTTCTATTGAGCACTTATGAATTGTGGTTCCTAAAACTTACTGAATTAATTGGCTTTCTTTTTTTGTGTTTTAATCTAAGAAAATCCTTTAATGTTATCTGTTGAACTATTGAAGTTTTTTCGGCAAGAATGAAATCCTTCGCTAAGCAGTGAACACAAAAATGATAATGCATCTCTTTTTTCCATAGTTTCTGACGTTTACTGTTTTGTTGTTTCATATTAGAGGGATAAACATGAAGAAGCTTTGAGATTGGCATATTTATCAGCAGAAAAGCGTCATTTCTCCCATTGTCTGGAATGGCTTCTTTTTACTGTATTTGATGCTGAAATTTCAAGGTATGCAATTTATTTAAAAATAAATGTGTTGATGCATCAAGTCGGTTTTTTACAATGGATGATGGATAACCACGTCAGGGTGGGTACAATTTTGTTTATTTACTATAGACAAATTTTAGCATATTTGTGCTATGATACTTTTGGTAAGTAATGAAAAATTTCCATATTATGCATTCAACTTTATATGTAACGAATTGGGGATGGCCCCATACTATGGAGAGACATAGAGCATGGCTATTCTACAATTCAATGTATACATAGATTGTAATTTTATTAGTAGTAGAACTAGTGGCAGAGTTGTAACAATGGGTGATCAAATCTTTAAAAAGGTGCGAGTATTTTAGGTCTATTGCTCAAAATGATGGTGATGTAGATGGGGATGTTATTAGTAGAGTTCAAGTTGGATGGTTGAAGTGGAGGAATGCATTGGGCCTATTGTGTGATGGAAAAGTATCGCTTGGACTTGAAAGGAAAATTTTATAAGATGATGGTGAGACTTGCAATGCTTTATGGCGCAAAGTGTTGGTCTTTAAATGAAAAGCACAAAACCAAGTTAAGTGTTGCTGAAATGAGAATGCTTAGGTGGATGAGTGGCTTGAGACACTTAAAGGCAAAATGAAAAATGAATATATCCATGAAATGGTTGGTGTAGCTCCAGTGGCAGACAAGGTTAGAGAGTCTTCTTAGATGGTTTTATCACATTAAACACCAACCACTTGATCATCCGATTAAGAGAGTAGATACTTTAGATTCAACTTATGTTAGGAATAGGTAGAGATAAACTTAAAAAGACTTGGGTTTGTTGTATAAAAAGAACTAAATGAAAACATGATACTCAATTGGACACAATGGAGATGAAAGATTCATTTTACCGCCCCCACTTAGTGGGATAAAGGCTTGTTGTTGTCGTTTTTGTCATTTTCTTTAACAAATATAGATTTAGATTTAAATTCTCATTGAAGGATAAATATCTTTTAAAATTTTTGAAGGGATTTGACCTCTTGATCTTTCGATGACTTATAGAGGTGGTCTAATTTTGTTTATGTAGTAATTCTATGGAATATGCTTATAGATTATATCAAAATAGAGATTTTGTTAACACGGGAGAACCTGCTTCCCCCGCGTAATTACACCACGGACGCGGGACATCTCTTTCATGCCAAACCATGCCAAGCGTGGTCCGGACTACTATGTTTGAATGATTCTGGGGCCAATCAACCCTCCTGTTGGCTTGTGGTTGCCGCCTACTCTATGAGGGCTACTCTTTAGTTACTTTAGTATTATATATGTTGTTTCTTCATGTTTGAGGTTAGTTTTTCGTGTATTTTGTTTAGGATAGCCTCTGACATCTGTTTGTCTCCCTTCGAGGGTTGTATCCAAGAGATTGGGTGGTGCTCTAGTTGCATCTCTCTACCGAGGTGGTGATTATCTTCTTGATTCCTTTCCGCATCTTCTCAACGATTCTCCCAGCCATCCTCCATTGTTGCAACCTCCCTGGAAAACACTTGTTTGCTGTTTTTCAATGAAATCTTCCCATTCGAGCCATTTTTGCTCGCTTCCACAGTCCCAGACAGCCACTCCTTGTTGTCCTGTAGTCCCCCGCTTCACCCCTTCGCTGCTGTCACCAAAAAAACAGCAAACCTGCTGTTTTCATGTTGTCCCCTGGTAGTTCCGGCCTTTCCCACCGTGCCTCGCCGCTCCGTTTGCCTCCCCACTTGCTATTTTCATTGTCCCAACCCTCCATTTAGCTGCTAATGCAATTCCAACCCCTCGTTTTGCTGTTCCAACTGCCCCTAACCCATTTCAGCCACCTACGTCCACTCCCCAACCACCTTGCATAACTCAATCTAACCCAACTATTTTTTGAATCCGTATCACTTTTGAATTTTTCTTCTGATGGTAACAACAACCAACCTTTTTGATTTTGTTGGACCTAACCTTACTATATGAACTTCCGTAGAAATTAGGGCAAAATAAATTATTTTAATTCACCAATATTAAACAATACAATACATTAAAAACAAACACCTACAATTTGAGAGTTAGTTGATCTTTTCCAGTATCTACAATTCGAGGTAGACAATCTTTTCCAAATCCTTACACTCAGCCTAAGATTTAAAAAAAAAAATCACATAAAATAACCATAACATATTAAATTATATTTATAGCTCACAATAATAACTAACAAAAGACTAAATTGCCTTTTTGGCTTTGCGTCTCATATTATTTGGCTAGCTTGGCATGGAGAACAATGTTGTAGGTGTCGTTCTAACAATACTCCCCTCTCAAAACAACACTACTCAAGGTGTAAGAGAGAAAACTGTTGTCAGATCAAGTCGTATGGCTCTTACTCATAAATTGACTCGAGTCTAGCTCTCACTGTCAGCACTTGATTGAAATAAGTGATTGGTCATTAACACTGCCCGATGATTGTGCCTAATCCTTAGCCTGAAACATTTCTCTCTATAATGAAAAATTGGTTGAAATCAGACAACGTCAACACCGATATACTTGTCATGGCAATCATTAACTTTTTAAAAATCCAGGTTGCCGCTTTACCCCACTCAAAATTATCATTCTTCAATTACTGAATGAATGGGCACACAATCAAATTACTACCCTTCATGAACTTTCTGCAGTATCCTACAAGTCCCAAAAATCCTCTCATTCCCTTCAAGGTCTTAGGTAGCAATCATTCCAACATGATCACTACCTTTGATGGATCCATCGACACCAAGGTCTTGCACAAGCAAGAGTCACCTCGAAACACCACCATCTCGTCTCCCTCTAAAACTTTATTGCCAGGAGTTTCAATTCATATTAATATTCATTTGGACTACAACCATTTCATACCCAAAATCACGTTAGTGTTCCATAAATCCAAGGGGAAAAAATTTTCCACCACTTGAATATCTTGAAATGTTAAAATCACCAATTTACAAACTCCTTTGCTCTTCCTTACATGTCCATTCCCATGACTCTAATACTTACTGTCAACCATCTGAAGCCCCAATTTACTTCACCACTTGAGTAGAGATGAAGTTGTGGGGGGCCCCACTATCTACCAACCTACTACGTTCTGCTCTTTGATCTGTTCCCAAAATTTCTTACCGTGTTTTGTTGATAACCCCATCACCGAGTTCAAAGAGAGTTATCACATTCAAGTGAGGGTGTACCTCCCCCTTCTTCACCACAATCTCTTCTGTTTCTTCCCTCCCTCCCTCCTCATCACACATCGTGAGAATTTGCAATGTTTGATTCTTGCAAATGTGTTCTGGGGCAAACTTCTCGTCACACTGTAAACATAACCCCTTGGCTTGTTTTTCTTGAATCTTTGCCTCTGTAAGGCATTTGAATGTTGCCCTCGATGGTGACCCTTATTCCTATCCCATAGAGCCTCCCTCTGGATTTCCACTGTTTAAATTTTAGTATTGTTGTTGTTGTACTATTTCGTGATGTTGCTTCACTTGTGTTACTCCTATTAGCATGTTTCATTGCATTTTTATCTTTAATCAATTATGTTAATTCCATAGCTCCTCCCAATTCTCGCGGTCTCAACCGACGAAGCGCAGGTCAAATCTCTAGCTTCAATCCTTCCATGATGTTTACTTTCAACACTTCTTCCAAGATCACTCTCAAATGATAGGATAACATCTTAAATTTCTCCGTATAATCTATGAAGGAATTTTTCTGGACCAATGTAAAAAATTGCTCATACAAATCTCTTTCACGCATGGACGCTCCAACAATCAGTCATTTAATTTTTTCCCATGTTCTGATTAGCTGACATTGTTCTCTCTATTAATAACATGCTAGATCCTTCCCTTCTCACCACAGGGCCATCACCACTAATTTTTCTTTCTCCATTACTCCATTAACATCAAAGTATCTCTCCATGCGATAACTCATCATAGGCATTCTCTCATTCAAAGATCGACATCTTTATTCTTTTTATATGTTTGTCTCCACGCCACTTTTCCTGATCGAAGTTTGTTCTACCCATGAAGTAGAGGTTGGGTTATCTTCCTCGAGCCGATATTGATTTGTCTTCTTCCATAGGCTTGACTCGCTCTGCTGGGATCCCACCTACCATGGTTCTCTATTTCAGGCTGAAATTCTTTCAATCGATCTTCTCCCACCCCGAATCGCATGTCATCCCATTCTTCCTGTTGCCTCTTTTTCCAGATGTCCGGATGTTGTGATATTCCTTCCAATTTCTGCCGCTCGAGTTTGCTCTCAATTCCTTCGCCGATCTCGCTGCTCCAGCTCCGACTAAGGCAGCGACATTGCCTTGATGTTACACGAATCCTTCTACTTGCTGTCGTGTAACATCAAGGCAATTGCTCAATCTCGTTATAAGCATCAACAGGTTTGTGTGGAACTCCACGATCTTCTTCACAATTTTTTCCTGGGTCGTGAATTTCCCGACGAATCTGATATTGGAATTAACCCGAACCACAATAGAAATACAAATATTATCGTTGAAATTCAAATAGGGTTACAACAAAAACTGTTGACAATAGAAAAATAACAACACAAAATATTAGAGATTCTATATGGAGTGGACACAAATAGCGGGCTGCGGTTGAGACAACAAAATAGTTGTGGTTGGAGGCAAGATGACGCAGGGAGGAGTGATTGGACAACAACCGATAGATAGCTGGAGGCAGTGTGGTGCAGGAAAAAGTGGCCAAACAACAAAAGCGGCCGGACAAAAACCAGCAGGAGGCTGGAGGCAGTATTCCGGTAAGTTTGGAATTATCAAGACAGGAACTGACGGTCGGATGAAGAAAACCTATCTAACAGTTTCATTTCTTAATGAAAAAATAAAATCCAATGCACAGAAGAGCCATTCTAATTCATAAAACTTATATTTACAATAATTTTTATATTCTTATACAGAAAGATATGAAGTTCAAAGCTAGCATACGAACAAAGAATTCTGCACTGTTGTATGAGCATTCTAATTTCTGAAAGCTATTTTAATGAAAATAAATTAACAAGTGAGAAAATTACAAACAATAGAGACAAATTAGACAGAACATATTGAAGCATATACAAATCCAAATACAAATATACAATAAGTAACTTCAAGCCACCATCACATAAAGTCTAAGAGGAAAGAAAATTAAATTGATGAATTTGGATGTTACTACAGCAAAAGTTGGGTGCTTCAACTACTGTTTAATATAAGATCTGATTATATTTAAGACTACTTTGTACTATTTTATATTTGTCATCGTGATATGGACAATGGTCTACTTCCTGCAAAATCTGATCCCCAAAACTCCCCAGGTTGTTTTGATCTCTATATGTGAGCTTTGTTTGATTTTGGGAGCCTTGGACTTCTTTGGTATGTTTTTTTTTTTTTTGTTCAAGAATAAAATCAACGATTTTATTCCACAGGCAAGGTGCAAACAAGATTCATTTGTCCGCATCAACTAAATCTTCAAGCTGCTCACTCTTGGAGAAGACGTGCGATTTGATTAGAAAATTTCCAGAATATCTTGATGTGGTCGTTAGCGTTGCTAGGAAAACTGATGGGCGCCATTGGGCTGATCTGTTTACTGCTGCTGGAAGATCAACCGAGTAAGTTTTATAAGCTACTTAAAGAAAATAGTTTCTTTTTATCTTTTATCTTTTATCCTTTATCCCAGCCCGTTTTTATTTTCAGTTTTGCACAGGAAGTCATGCTTTAATTGTCAAGCTTACATAAAAGAAGTAATATGTGGGTTTCTAGATAATTTTCCAGTTAATAGAAGCTTCCTACATCACGCCATCTGAAAATTTGATGAGTCTTCTCTGGTTTCTTTTTTTTACTACTGCATGGAAAATTATAAACTATCAAGCTTATATCTGGACAAAATAGTGGCTGAATCATTAGATGATATAGAACTAGCGGCAACCTCTTTGTGTCACGTGTTCCATCGATTTGATAGGTTTTAATTATTTGCAGTTTTTGCCATTGAAACACCTTTTTTTAACGCTGTTTTACATTCTTTTGTACGTTGAGAAAAGGTCCTAAATGGACTTTTTTGGTGAGGCTTTTCTCACTGGAGCACATGAATGGTTAAGACATGGAACTTTATTTTTTATGGTATGGAAGAGATGTCACTAATCTATTGAATTTGGAAAAAAATCGAAGTGCCCTTGTACCTAGATCATGAGGTTGAATTTGGAAATGCTTCAGAAGGATATCTGAAATTTTAAAGGTTTATATCTTCTTCTCAGGTTGTTTGAAGACTGCTTCCAGAGAAGATGGTATAGGACTGCTGCTTGCTATATATTGGTATAGTATATCGCATTATGTGTTCTTATGAAGCCTTTATAGGGAATAATCGTACTAAACTCTATATGTTGCAAGTTTGCGGTAATAATTTCTCGTGAACTACTTTGGAAAATATGACCGTGTAAATTTTTAAAATATAGGTCATTGCTAAACTTGAAGGTCCTGCAGTTAGTCAGTACTGTGCTCTTCGCTTGTTACAAGTAAGAATTACTCTATAATTTTGATTAACTTTGAAATTCAGAACGGTCCTTTGGCAGTTTGGCATGATATTTGAATTTTGCAGGCAACTCTTGATGAATCTTTGTATGAGCTTGCTGGGGAACTGGTATTTATATGCATGTGGTATATACATTCTCATAAATACTAAGATGTTTTATGGGGTTTAAACTGACTTTTTGTTTTCAATTTTCCTAGGTTCAATTTCTGCTAAGATCTGGCAGAGAGTATGAAAGTTCCACATCTGAGTCTGATAAATCTCCCAGAATTTTAGGTTATTTTCTATTTGGTTCTTCTTCCAGGAGGCAGTCTTCTGAGTGGAAGAGGTATATAACTTTGCAAACAATAAACTGCATGTGCAATCCCGCACACAAGTGTACAACTGGTCTGACAAGCAATTTTTTAATAGCTCATCGTTCAAGGAGCCTAGTTCACATGTTGCTTCCGTCAGGAACATCTTAGAGCACCATGCCAGCTTTTTGATGTCTGGAAAAGAACTTTCTAAACTTGTAGCATTTGTTAAAGGGACTCAGTTTGATCTTGTGGTAAGATTAATTTTACTTGGTTTCCATCATACTTGACGCATCATCTAAGGGTTTGACATTGCATACAATCTCATGCAGGATTTTCTTCAGCGGGAAAGACTTGGATGTGCTCATCTGGATAGTTTTGCTTCTGGGCTTGAATTGATTGGTCAAAAGGTTTAATCTTACTAGATATTATGGTATCCTGTTCTAGTGATCACATGTTTTGGGCGTGCTTCTTGAAGGAATATTGTCACTGCAATTTATTGAATATAAACATGGATTACATCAATGATCCACTCCACACTAGGCTAACTGTAATTAAAAATCTTGTCTGACCCTTGCAATAAACTTGTGGGCTTTGTGTGGCGCTTTTGAGAGGTGTGTTTGGGTTCAAATTTTTAGAATATAGATTAGCTTTTTAGATAACACGTCATCCGGGGATCTTATTCTCATTTTACAAGGACTTTAAGATCTTGTTCCAGGGTTCCTATTGGTGTAATCTCCTTCTGGTTTGTTGCCCCCTTTCAGTAATAATAGAGAAACTTTGATTAAGGCTAATTAAAATGCATCAAGTACTTCACATATAATATAAATAATTTGATTTTATATTGAATGAACTTATCACTTTTAGCTTACTATAGCATATTATGGGGTGAATGGTGACGAACTTGGTTAAGATTCTATAGTTTCGTAGTTTTAGCTATCATAGATCCTAATCTACTTAGTTAGAAGATATAACCAACTCAATATAATCGAAGTATTATTATCAACAGTCATAGGTTGCGCCATTCAAAGAAATTTTTTAGAGTTTGGATGAATGCTTGTCTAAAAGAATAATTTTAGATTGAACTTAGCTAATGGAGGGTTTTATGTCTATCAAGTGCATTCCATGGTTCTCCGTTCATGAGATTTTGACATGTAGATTTTGAGAATTGAGCAGGATAATCTTATTGATATGAAAGGAGATGTATAAGTACAGATAACATGACTCGTAACCTATGAAATATATAAAATAGGAAAGACATATAAATAAGAAATATATAAAAACATGAATGAAATATATAAAACAGGAAATATAATAAAACGAAATAAATCAATGTTAATATCTTCTAAAATGATCAATAAGGAACTAACTAGTTTGTGCAATGATCGTATTTAAATGGTGTTATTTTTGTGATGAACAACCCGATTAAAGGGCCCTAGTTATGTTCCCTCTTTTTCCGCGATATCGTTTAGCGGCAAAGTTATATGGTAAGAGGACAGATTTCACCTTCTTACTAGCACGAGTTTTTTTAGGGTGGACATTGAGTTACACCTGTTATCATAATGAATCTTATGAGCCTATGTTAATTTTAAATGCCACTTTTAATAAAATTGTGTAGTTGATGGATAGAATTCGTTCTTTAGCTTTATGCGGTAGACCTTTTTTAATATTCTTTAATTTTTAATAGTTTTATTTAATAATTTTATATTCTTATCTAGATTTGGGTAGGTGATTTGCATTGAAATTTGGGGGTTCTTTGGAAATAGAACCCATCCAGAGGAGATCTTTTGTCAATATGGCCAATAGTGGGGTAAGATTGTTTGAAACCTGATTTTTTTTAGCCTCGTCGAGTTAGCTTCATTGTTTATAGAGAATTCGTTTCATGAATTACACATCATTTAAATTTATTCAAATATTTATTGCATTGCGGACTTTATATATATTACCCTCATATGTAGAGGATCGAGTCTGTCTAAGAATTGAACTTATGATTAAATTAAATTATCTTGTTGATATCAAGAGCTCTTATTTTGAGATAAATTTTTCTTGCTAAAAAGTCTTGAAGGTTATATTTAAATGGATACTAATTTTTCTAGTGAATTGCACTGTTGCATATTTGATGCGTAGACCAAAATAATGAGCTTATCGACCGTGAGTGGAGAATTTAAGACTATTTTTTTATCGCAAGCTTTGTCAACTTTAAAACTCATGATTTGGAGAATGAGTGTACGTGTTAAGTTTGAGCTTTAAGTTTTTAAAATAATTTTGTATTTTTTAAATGATTAAACACTTTTTAAAACAACAGTGCTTTTTGAGATGAGGCGAATTTGAGTTTATCTCATTTTGATTTTGTGTCGCATTCTTTGACTTTATGTTCTTGCATTTAATACATTATAGTTTAGCTTTAAGCACATGCAAATAAATTTGTTTTTGATACATTTGCATGATTTTAGATGCACTTATATGGTGCGCTTGTACGAATTTTGATGCATCTATATGATGCAAGTGCATCATATATGAGAATATGACACTCAATAGGAGAAAATGGAGAAAAAGGATTCATCTAAGCCGAATTCACTTGGTGGGTTAATGGTTTGTTGTTGTTATTGTTATATATGATGCAATTGCATAGTGTGCTTGACGAGGCATTGCTTCGGGTTGAAGATTGCCTCACAAGGCTACTGTAATATATGACTTGAGTTTATCCAAATTTGTATGCATGAATATTTAGTCATTAATATACGCACTATATTTCATTTTTAAAATTTGAAACGTAGTCGTCTGTTGTGAATTCGGCAATACTTTCGGAAATCTTGTTGCATACATTGAGATGACATTTTCGACATCATGTGATTGGAACTGCACCCTAGTTTGGGAGCTCGGCTGGAAGAACTGGTTATGGAGGCAGTCACGATGTCCGCATTGATGGGAAGCGAGGTTGGTTGGAGTTGTTGGAGAGGTAGTGGTTTGGCAGTATGAGGTTGTCGTTAGTTTGGATATGTAGTGTGCTGGGATATGCATAGGGAGGATTGGAGTAATTTTGATTTTTTTAACATATTATAATATATATATATATATATTAATAATATACTTATTTTTAAAAAAAATTAATTGGATAATTTTAAAATTAATTATATTTAACTCTAATTTTTTAATAATAATCTAATAATTTAGTTTTTCTTAAACATGAATCTTGAGTTTATGCGATATGGATGTCTTTGGTATTTTTAATTTTTCGGACGCACCAGTTTAGTCCTTAGCGTTTTTGTGTGACAACACATCCGTAATGTAGTTTTTCAGGTGGTAATTAGTGATGCAAGAGATATTTGAAGGTATTTTTAGCTTGTTGGACACATTGGCACAGTTCATTTTTGGAATGATCAATATTTAAGTGATTTGTGGGTGCATGTGCACCGAATTTGCATAATGTTGTATTTATCCTTCGTCATTTTAGTTCTGTCAGAGCGCTATTGATGGGAGATAGTTATTGAGGTCAACAATGGGCTTAGCATAATATTATAAATTTAATAATTTAATGAAATTTGCTGTAATCAATGCCTCTCAGGAGTCTAAAAAGCATCAAGCTTTGTAGCACTACTAGTGAAGACTGGGAGTTGTACTTGATCAAATTTTAATCATTATAAACCAAAATCTACAGCCAAAATCACTCTCCTCGTCTATCCCTGCATGTGAGTCAGGATCTGGTTCTAAGTTTTCTTTCGTGTTGGTTAGAACCTTTTCTTTTTCTTGATTTTACTAATATATCCTACCTTTCGCAAGAATTGACGGACAGCAATGAAATAATTGTGCTCTTTTGGAATTTTACCTTATTCTGAGAAGTCGGCAACAAAGTCACTCTTCGAATGTGAATGAGAAAATTGATAAATTAGTCCGCCTACTCTTTTCAGGACTTCATTTTAGTATTAGAGTTTATAAAATATCAATTTAGTCCCCGATCTCTTTTAATATAAGTTAAAATAGTTTCCAATAAGGGCTAATTTTTTGCCCTTATTAAAACAATCTGGAGATTAATTTAACACTTCTATAAACTTGGAGACTAAAATAACATCATTTAAATAGTCAAGCGACTATTTTAGCACTTTGCGCGAATATTTGTTTTAAGTTCTGCTTACCTTTCTTTCTTTCTTTATTGTTTTATAGCTGCAAATGGGAACCCTCCAGAGTCGTTTAGATGCTGAGTTCCTTCTTGCACATATGTGCTCTGTGAAATTTAAGGAATGGATCGTAATTCTCGCTACTCTCCTAAGGCGTATGGAGGTAAAAATGGTCTCTTATTTTGTTAAGATTCAGTAAAGCTTTTTTTGAATGAATTTTGTTAAGATTTACTATTTCATGCATTGTCAATCATGGGCCGAGTCACCTCAATTTATGATTTTGCCCAATCCTCATAAAAAAAATACCAAATTTAGCCTCTTGTTTATATATTTTATTTTAATTTTTCATATTCTTATCTACTTATATTACCATTTCATAAATCTTATAATATTGTATTACTAGTTATTTATATTTCTTTATACTTTAATAAATTTTTTTTAAGATGGTGGTGAGACCTGCAATGCTTTATGACACATAATATTGGCCTTTATAAGAGAAGCATAAAGCAAGTGTTGTTGAGATGAGAATGCTTAGGTGGATGGGTTGCTTGATACTTGGAGACAAAATGCAAAACTAAATGTATCCATGAAAGGGTTGGTGTAGCTCCAGTGGTAGATAAGATTAGAGAGAATCATCTTAGATGGTTTGATCACATTAAACGCCGACCATTTGATGATCCAGTCAGGAGAGTAGATGTTTTAGATTCAACTTATGTTAAGAAAGGAGAAGTAGACCTAAAAAACTTGGCCATATTTTATAAAAAATTAACTTGATGTATTAGAATTAAATGAAAATATGTCACTCAATAGGACACAATGGAAAAAAAGGATTCATGTAGCCAACCCCACTTAGTGGGATAAAGGCTTGTTGTTGATGTTCTTAGTTATTTATATTTCTTTCCAAAAACACTAACTATATATATATATATATATATATATATATACATATTTTGAAAAAAAACCTAAGGGCAAATATATTAATACAGAAATGATACAGAAATGTTGTATGAGAGGGTCTAACAGAAAATCCAACTCATACAATACAATACACACAAAACCCAAATAAAACAAAGATACATAAAGGCAAAAAATCAAAAAATCACAAAAGGACACAAAAATGATAGGGACGTTCCACTTTAAGTCCTCATGCCTCAAGTTCTCGGAAGTGAGCTGATTAACAAATTCGTAAGGTGAGTACCATTGTCCGTAGTAACCAAAGTATCATACATCAAATTCCTAAGCTCGAGTAGATCTCCATTTATCTTCTTCTACCTGGATGTGTAGACCTGTCATTCTTCATCCGAAGATTGACTTATATGATCAGTAAATTCCAAAGGTGGTCGGACAGGTGTAGGTCGTTGCACATCATGATCCTCATGAGCCTGAGTCATTAACATCTTTTTGGACCTGATGAGGCGGTAGTGAAGTAGAAGTATTTCTACCTGTATTATCGGCGATAGGTTCTATGGCAGACGGAGTCTGAAGAATCTCCCTCTCTCCCACGATAGAAATTTCCAAAGTCTGGGAAGCTACAACTGGGGATGAATGGTTGTCATATTGCCGATGAGGATATTGACGTCTTCCGGGATATTCTTCTGATGATCAATAGTATAAAAAACTTGGTGCTGATCAGGATGAGATAGAATCACAGCCTCTAGCGGAGCACTTTGCTTTTTTGGTCTGAGGTGGGGGTGTAGATGGTGACATTGAGAACTGGAGTGGCCGAACATACGACAATTCGAACAATACGATGGAAAATGCTCAATCTCTACCTTCTGTCAATATTCATGGTGTTGTGTGCCCAATCAGATTTCCTCAGAAGCGGGTGAAGTGATGTCTCTTTCAACAAGTACTCTGGTTTCAGATGGACGGGAAAGATTAAAAGTAGGAATGTCCGTCTTGAATGGCTTTCCATAAGCTGAAGCAAAAGAGTACAATATTTTTTAAGAAAATAATGAAATTTCAGACCGGGGAGACGAATCCAAATCGGAATAATTGGCGGTTCCATCTGTGTGTCAAAATCCACAGACCATTTCAAAATATTCATTGTTCTGTTATCAATTCAGATTATTCTTCTAGCAAATAAGCGCATGTAATCTTCTTTATTGTTAATTTGAATAAGAACGTGTCTCTCATCTAATAGTCCAATTTTTCACTCTTCAACAAGGTGCGTAAGTTCAAATTCTTCGCGAATGAGCTTCATTTTGGGATGATCATATAGAAATTTCCCAACCAAATTCAGACGACATGAGGAAACAAGTTGTATACCATCGTCTTCTGTAAAAAATATGACAGACTTCCCATTATTTCTACCAGGCTTCTTGATGTCCTCCGCCCACTCAAATGAAGGAGGAAAAGATGGTGATTTAGGTGTACCTGAGGCGTGAACACCCGCAAAGACAGCAGCATATGATCTGTTCGAAGTCATCCCCAAAAGAGGGAGGTGGTGCTGTGGGACAGCAAAGTGAAAGTAGAGAAAGAGCAAATGCCGAAAGGGAAGTCGAGCAATGGGTGATTCGAGCAAGAGGAAAGCTCGCGCCCAGACGTCTTTCACAGTATTGCGAGCGACGATAGGAGCCAGAAGCCCGCGAATAGCCTCAATTAATGATTGTGCCCAATTCTTGTTAAAAGAAATACCGAATTTAACTACTTGTTTATATATATTATCTTAATTTTTTATATTCTTAAGTGCTTATATTTCCATTTCGTAAATCTTATAATATTATCTTACTGCTTATTTATATTTTTTTCTAGAAACACTAACGATTTATATATTTTTATTTCTTTAACTATTATGGAAATGGGCTGGTTCCGTCATCTATCATAACTTATCTCACTGGGCTCGGTCATATGCTTCTTCTCAGGTACTTTTCGATCTTTTCCGGCACGATCCAAGGCTATGGAAGGCATACAGCACAACTCTTCAGGTACAATAAATAGTTAAGATACTCCTTCCAAGAAATGTTGATTAAATCAATCAATTACTGTCACTTTTACAGTCTCACCCTGCATTTGAAGAATATCTTGATCTTCTTCATCTGTTGAAGGAGAAGCTTGCTTCTGACACTTATGACAGAGATGTGGATGAGAATCAGATATAATCTTGGTTGCCAAATTTGATTTTCATTTTTTAGTCGTGCGTTTGCATAAAATGTCTTCAGCCTCCTATCTTTGTTGGTCTTTCAAGAAGAAAATGGGCGAAAATGTAATTTCAAGGAAAAGAAAAAAGAAGATGAAAATGAAATTTTGTCATTCACTTCAGAATGAATTGTTAAGACTCAACAGCTTCTTTAATCAAGAAAAGATGAGAGCATTTTGCCAAATTCTATATGGTTTGTAGATGCGAGTTTTGTTGTTCTTTCATTTATATTCGATGTTGTATCAGGTTTTCATTACTGCTTTACTTTCGCAGTCCAAATATATGAATATTATAATGTAAAAGGGGGTATTTGCATATAAAATTATTGGATTTTAATGTTGATGTTCACATGCCCATCTACTGATTGGAATCAGCGGCCCATTAATTAGGTAATGTGCTTTCATTTTCTTACATTTCACCCCATTTCTCTGTATTTACATTTCTAATATAAAAATTTTTGCTACTCTACTTTATGCATGAACAAGTGTTTTCTATTTCGTAAAAGTTAATGTAGTGATATTTTTAATATTTAGGTGTTAGATATGTAAATTCATAGGAATTGGGTGGTTTGTACGTAAATGACATTTTCTTTATTTATTTTGATATTTTGAGTGTTATATATACATAACAAATTTGCATGTTAAATATGTAAATCCTAATATTTGATGTATTCTATGTAAAGCTCCCACTTATTATATCTCGAACTACAGGTATTACAAGTGACATGCTGTTTGAAAGACTGCAAACGAGTTATAAGGGGGATTTTCATAGATACCACATAATTTCTATATATTTATATAGCTAAATTTTAAAATATTTTTATTTATTTGAGGTGTTTTCATTTATATCAGATCAAAAATATTATTGCTGCTAATTTTAAAAGAAATTAAATATTCAGTTTTATGCATAGATTCATGCAACAAAAGTGTTATAAATATAAATATCAAACCGTAAGTGCTACATATGTAAATACAAAGAAATTGTGTGGCATGTATGTAAATTTCCTGTATTTGTCTCTTTAAATTAAGGCTAGGGCGGTGTTTAGCTTTATTAAGTAGGCCGTTTTTGAATTATTTATTAAGCAAACGAAATGTTTTTCTTAAACTCGAATAATGAACGAATCGAACATGAGAATAAGGACAATCCTTTGTTTGATTTTTGACTCGAAATAAGGAAATTATATTTATTATTATTTTTTATAATAATATTATATATATATAATTTATTTATTTATTTATTTATTTATTTATTTATATTTAAATAATAATAATTTATGTGGTCAAACATAAATACAATATGCTTGAGCTACTACTTTAAATCACATTAATAATGCTATTAAATCATGCTATAAAATCACTTCAGAGATAAATCCGCTTGCGGGGCGTCGTCGCACTTCTACTGGTGCTCGACTCTACACTAAAGAACCATCGAACTTAGCTATCGTGCAGTCTCATCTGCGTCGCAGTTGATCTCCGCGTCTGCCATGTCAAACGTTCGTCTTCTCAATCGGCCTCCTCAGGTTTTCTTAGGTCACTGTTTCTTTCTTCCTTTTTTTTTCTCCTCTTGTAAATTCGAGAAATGCATCATTTTATTCATTTATATCAGTGCTCTAATGGTTCTAATTTAGTTTTTTTTTTTTTTTTTTGTTTCTGTTTTTAATGCTTTGGTTTTGGGTTTTATCTGCCTTTTATGAATTAATGTGTAATTGTGGCAAAGTTCGGTTTTAAATATCTTGGGTGTGAGGAAGAACTTGAAAGAGCACATGAATCTACGGCACCTAATTGAACAAAATATGGAATCACAGACTTATGTTGCGGTCTTGAGTGATCTGCTGTTTTTGCGTCTCCCATTCTGTGAAATCTTTTCGCTGGAAAGGAAATGGACAATCATGTATGGAGAGGGGATTTAATCATAATGAATTGGTTAATGCATCGTATAAAATCACGTAATTTGGCTTAAAATTGACTTTGAGTCATTTAGTAAATCTCTAATGTTAGACGATTACTTAACAAAACCTACAAAATGGAAAATATTTCAACATTTTCATACCTAGCTAACTCTAATTAGTAATGTTTACTATTCACTATTTTTTTTTGTAACGTATATGTTACCTCCAAATAATAATCAATCTAGTAAAATTTCTCAAATTTCTAATCATTTTAGCTGTGGTGCCTTACATTGATACTAATCCAATCAATATGGTTATAGATAAAGTTATTCACATGAATCACAATTGGTAGTGTAGCAAGAGAATAAAATTGAAAATGTGAGTTTTCCATGATTAAAATGCCTTAAAAATGGGGCTTGAGAAAATCTAATGACAATGATAATGAGTCCTTTCATTGAATTATGAACTTGTCAAGCATGAGGTTTCTGACTACCTTAATAGGTCTTTCGAACCTCATCGAAGCTTTTCGTTTAATTTAATATTTTCGCTTGAACACCCGAGTCTACCATTAATTACATCTTCTTCTTCTTTTTCCTTTTGCTTGATCTAATAACTTCTTGTACTTTTATATTGAATGTGGCCTCATACTGATGTATTTCACCTTTTTGACCGTCATCTACAATGAAGAAGATGATACCAATTCATGTAATGTGGAAGCGGAACTCCTTGATTCTATTCTTTCTTCTTACTTGGCCCAAATCTTCATAAGGACTTGGAGAGCTTAAGAACACTTTGATGCTTGAAATATGAAGGTTAAAGATGGAAGGTAGCACGCGGATACAGCTTTCAAAGATGAGAGAAACTAAACTTCCTAGTGATTACTGATGCCCCTTGTCCCACAGGCGGGAAAGGGTTACTAGCTTTCCACGTTACAACGTCGACTGATGACGTCTAGTAAGCGGTGATTGATGGAGGTGAGCGGTGACTAACAACAGTCGATGACGGTCGGTGGTAGTTGACAGAGGTCAGCGGTGATCGACGGTGTTCAACGGTGGCCGACGGTCGTGATGGTCGACAGAGGTCGGCGGTCGTTGTCGACGGTCATCGACGATGGCGAGGATGATCTTGGACTTAAGCTCCTTCTCAAAACCTTAAGTTCTCTCTTAAGCCTCCTCCTTCATGTGAGGGGTGAGACTCTATTTATAGTGTTTTGAGTGCAATTAATACAGGAATATGAACCATTTTGATCGGACCATTTTGATCAAACGGCTTACAACTGGGCCAGACCCCGTAGTTTTTCCCTTTTTACGGGTTTTCCACGTAAAAACTTCTGGTGTTATTACAGCTTAATTCATTTTCATCTGAGTGTGTGCTGAATTCTCGGGCAACGCTAAGACGATTATCCATTACTCTACCGCCGCGAATTTTCTAGCACGGCATCAGTTTGGCGTCATCAGGGACGATGGCTATAAGAAGGGAGAATGCCCTTTTTTCCTTAGATTTTGAATAACCATTTAATTGATTAATACATTTCTAAGATGCCTTTTGTATGAAAAAATAGGTCCTCATTGCATGGTAAGGATACTTAAGACCAACAAGACATGATATATCTGTATTTATTACAAATTTAAAACATAATATAAAATTTGAAATATTGAATGGGCATATCATTATTATCCATATGGAGAAGAACCTACAACCTTGTGTGTCTTGCATTAGGTTCACAGGCTTGAGCCTCTATTTAGGCATTGTTGGGGGTGACTAGTAAAGCTTCAATATAGTCCTGCTAATTATGTCCTTCTTGATTGGAATGTAGCTTTTGGACATTAGGTACAAGTGCCAATAATGGTCAAATTAATTACTTGGGTAGTTGCAGTAGACCTTTAGCTTTGTTTTCAAGTTTCAACAAACCTAATAAGGCTCAGACTCTTTTGATCAGTATAATTTTATAGAGCTTCTGTTGGGTTGATGGAAATTAGACATATTTCAAAGAAATCGTGATATGCTCGATATCTGTATTAATACCTTAAAATTTCATTTTTTTAGATGCTTCTTAGTGGCAAAAATGTTTTGGTTATTTTAAGCTAGTTGTGGTTGGCCTGTAATGGAGTTGGGTTTGAGCTAGGCTTCAATTGATTACGCCATAAATTTCCACAGTTATCATATGGATAAAAAAAAAAAAAGCACTTAACCCACCTTGCATTTCACCCACCTTGCATTTCAGGTCAGCCATCCCAAATTTTATCCTTATTAACTTAAAATTGTTAATATACAATTATCTTTTAGCAAATTATGGGTCAAAGACTATGGCCAGCCCCTCCAAATTATCATTTAATAAAGCTATAAGAGAATTATTTTGATTTTATTAAAAATAATTCATATTTATCAAAGATATACTGAATTTATTAACGATATGTGTGATATGTAAAGACAGACTAGCATTAAAATAAATGCATGGAGTATCCAGAGATTTCAGTAGTATTAGAATTACATGAACGGTCAATTGAAAAACTTCATTGGTGTAGTCTATCTCTTAACTTTTCAAAAATCAATTTTGCTTTACATAGGAAAATGTGCTTATACAATTCTCATTTTGCCATTCACAATCTTTAAGGCTTAGTGAACATATTTAGTAACTTATGAAGAAACTCCTAAATCTATGTGAAAGTGTGATGCTTTAATTTTATTCATTAAACAAAAATATCACAATGTCAACACAACAACACCAAAATAAACCTAAATTTTTATGTTTCAATTTGCTTATGAAGATGCTTATAAGATGATTCTCAAGGGTACCTTCATCAATTTTTGTTTTGTTAGGTAAGATATCCTTCTAAGTAAAATATTAAATGAAAACTGTTGAATTTTAGAATAATGTAGAATACTTCAGAATGTTTGATTTTATTGATGCAAAGAGGGGTATAAATACCTATTACAGGACTTACTGGTATGGAAAATAAAAAAAATAGAATACAGTAGAAAAGGAATATAGCATCAATTAAAACCATATTCAACTTGAAGCTCTTTTGCTAACAAGAAAGTAGAATACAGTAGAATACAGTATAAATACCTATTTTCGAGATCTTTTAACACCCCCTCTAAAGTTGAACATGGTTGAAATCATATTCAACTTGAATTTGAAAACATCGGATGCGGTATGCTGACTGGACATATAGCATCAATTTGCTAACAAGAAACTCCAACAATCCTTAAACCGTAAGTGCCGAAGTCGAGAATGTCGAGGCCAGAGGGCGCTGAAGCCTGAGGGCGCCGAAGCCTGAGAGCTCTGAAGCCGAGAATGTCGAAGCCTGAGAGTGTCGAAGCCTGAGAGTGACCAAAGCTTAAGAGTGGCTTGGACGAGAGCTAAGCTCAATTTCAAGATATTGATGAATTTATAAGTCACTGGTTGACTGATAATTGCATGAAAGCAACAAGCAGGCTGCAATAATGCTGCAGGAGAGATGCAGGAAAGCTGCAGGGAGGTTGCAGGAAAGCTGCAAAGGATGCTGCAGGGAGGTTGTAAGAAAGCTGCAGAGGGCCAACAACATTGCTCAGGAAAGTTGTGGTGCTCGAAGAAGGCTGCAATAATGCTGCAGGAAAGAGCAGTGCTTTCCTTGGGAAGAGCTGGCTGAAATCTGCAGGGAAAATTTTTGTTAAGGTAGATCCTACGGTGAGAAAAGCTGCATGAGGGAGGTCTGACGGCGGGAAAGGCTGCAGGGGAGAGAACCGGCTACAAGAGTAAGCCCGAAGGTCCATTTGGCAGCAGATATGTCCGCATGAAGTTCTGACTGCAGGAAAGACCGCAGGAAGTTCTGGCGGCAGGAAAGGCCGCAAGAAGTTCTAGCGACAGGGAATGTCGCAAGAATTTTTGGCGGCAGCAAAAGCCGCAGGAGGTTCTAGCGGCAAGAAAGGCCGCAAGAAGTTTTGGCGGCAGGAAAGGCCGCAGGAGGGAGTTCCAGTGGCAGGAAAAGCCATCAAGGGATAGGTCCGGCTGTTAGCAGGGAATAATTTCCGATGGAGGAAGATTTGTTGCCAAGGAAATTCAAGCAGCGGAATTTGAACAAAGGAGCTCATGCAGGGAGAAGTCTAGTGCTCGGAAGAACAGGAGGAGCTCCAGAGGAGGGCCTGCAGATTAACGAAAAGATGTGGGCAGAGAATCGATTGAGATGAACCGGATCTGCTGCCATCGAAAGAAGATGCAACAATTCGAGGTCTTCATTCGGAAGCTGGTACTTGAGGGTGAATTTCAAACCACCAAGAAGATGCCGAGAGCTCTCAACCAGCATTAGTGAGGAAGTGACTCTGGCTAGCCTACAAGTTGGTAGAGGAATTTTTTGTTGGCCTGAGGACCGGATGCAGGGAGATTCCAGCAGATGAGCCTAAGGAAGAGGTTCTGCAGCTAGGAAGGTCTGTAACAGGATTTTTCCGGACAAGAGGAAGAGATCGGGCAGAGGGCCTGAAGAACTTGGAGAGGATTGGTTGTTGCTTGCTACGACTTGTTGCTTATGGGATCATGAGGAGATCCTGTTGTTGTTGCTATAGGGAGAGGATGCAGGAGATGAGCATCATGATGGCAGGCATAGCCAAGTCTAGTGTCCAGCTCACATTGCTCTGGATATAAATAATGAAGATGGATGGAGAGGAAGAGATTTAGAACATCAAGATAGAGAGCAACCGCAACCCAGATGTACTCGTCGTAGGTATAACGCTTGATCAAGTTGTCGGTGTCGTAGATGAGAAAGGCAGAGAAGACGAGAGCGCCAAGTCCGCCGAATACGGCAACAGATGTTGATCTAAGTGGGTAGAACATCTGAATAAAGCTTGTTAACAGAAGAACCACAAGGCCAGCAAACAAAGCTGGTCCAAGATAGTTGAAATCCTTCCCCTTTCTAGAAGCCCAGAAAGAATAGTCGGTCAACAATAATACAACACTAGATGTTAAAATCAACGCCTCAAGTACAATCATTCCTTTGGTATTTGCACAAGCCACACCAACACTTAAGCTGAGGGAAATAGTGAACAGCCCAAGAAATACAAATTTCAGGGGATGTTTTTGTTGGTAATGGTAAAGTGGGCACATCAAGATAAGAGGCATGAAGGCAAGAACGAGAGTGAGAAAAGGAGATCTGATTCAGGCGTATAGAATCCGCCGGAGGATGAGAGAATGGCGGTGGGGGCAGCCATAGCACAGACCTGCATCTGGAGCGCAGCAATGTAGTCGGAAGCCTCCTCCATAAGAGTCTGGAACGAGACCCTCCGGCATCCCGAAACAAGCCTGCCTAGGACTCTTGCCTTACACTTGAGAAACTGCGACCTCTTCTTCTTCCTTACAGAGAAGCCGTCATAGACAGCCGAGAAAAACTTCGGCCGCGCGGGGCAGCAGACTGATGTGAGTGGATTTGGCTGCTTGAGATTTAGATTCATACTAGAGAGGATGGCACGGCTCCATCGACTTTGGCCCCGCCCTGATATTGCTAGGATCTGATTGGCCGCCTCCCGGATGGCCCGGGTTTGGCTGGGGGCTTCAACCGCTAGTGTGGATCTGCGGACACGGAGAAGGGTCTCAATTCTCGAGTCCGAACAAGCCGTGATACTGGCGTGTATATCCCTCAAAATCGTTGAGAGGATGGAAGATGTGAGGTCTTGGGCTCGGGTGTGAGCATCCATGGAGTATGGTCGTGGAATCATCAGATTCGTCAAGGAGAGGCGGCGTCTTTTGCTTCTTGCCTTGCTGCGGCGAAGATGTCGTTGATGCACTCGCAGCAAGTCTCGGTGAAATCGTCGTAGACCAGGGTCTGGAGAAAAAATCGTTATTCCCCTCCGTAGCAATCGGGACTGGAGTACTTTCGCCGAATCGGGCGTCATGGACCATTAGGTTATCGGATCTAGCGAGCGGCGAGCCGGAGAAGAAGAGCGGAGCTGGATCAGATGGCTTTGACAAAAAGGCATCGAGGATATGGTTGGTGGATTTCGGCTCCAAAGCGATTGCCGGCGAAAAAATCCGCTGAGGTTTCGGACAGATCACTGACCGATCGCCGTAAGAGAAGTTTGAAGACGCTCCTTTGATTCTCTCTGCAGAGAGGAGAGCCGGCGTGATTGAAAGGGGGTAGAGAGATTGAGAGCTTCCAAGAGGGCCCTTGGAGGATACAAATGATCGAAGCTGAGATTGGGGGTCCGAACGGATCTCCCCTGTGGAGTCGTCGAGTTGACGTCGAATTGGAAGATGGAGTTAGTGTCGCCGGAATTCCACTTTCCTCCACAATCGCCTCTCTCGATCGAGAAAAATTTGTTATTCCTCTCCCTTCCTGCACAGAGGATGGCAGGAAGGGAGTCCGACAATTCTCACAGGAGGCTTGATGGCTAGAGTACGAAACTAGGCTCTGATACCATGTTGATTTTAGAATAATGCGGAATACTTCAGAATGTTTGATTTTATTGATGCAAAGAGGGGTATAGGACTTACTGGTATGAAAAACAATAAAAACATAATACAATAGAAAATGAAATGAATAATAACAAAATATAAGAGACAGTTAATCTTTCTAATTAAGGAGAGAAATAAATAGAGATTCTCAAGATCATTCATATAATTTATAACCCTCTAAATATAGAGTTATAATAAATATGAAATATAATTATTAGTATTTTCGAGCTCTTTCAACATAAACTTAATTAAAAAATTAGTTTTATCACCGGGGGAATAAAATTTAATTAAATAATGTGCTATTTTTCTGACATTTAATAATACATATTAGTCAATATTATTGAAAGATCAATTGATGCAAAAGTTTGATATTTTAAGTTCCTTGGCTATATTATCTAAAATAATAGAGTATTGTTAAGAACTTTTTTTTTTTTTTTTTTTGAGGTCAAAATTAGGAGTTAGTTAACATGAATATCTCTGTTAGAATTTCTATATAATAAGAGAATGGTGTAAATAACTAAAGAAAAAATTCTATTAATTTATAATTATACCGGCTATCATATATAATATGAGCATTGACCAATAAAGAGGTCATTAATAATTGATTTAATATAGTGTAAATACAAATATTAAGATGCAATGAGAGAAATAACTACTGAAAATAAGATAGTGAAAATTAGTTAGGTTAGTATGTGCGATTAAGAAAGAAGTTTTATAAGTAAGACAAGTATAGTTAATTAATGTGGATTAGGAAGGGAAAGGAGTAAATCAAATATGACTTGACATAAAGTTTTTGCAAAAAGATTTGCATAAAATTGAATTTAACATCTAATAAGACTTGATTTGATTTGTTATCCTTTTAAATAGTTAATTCAAAATTATCAACAGTCTTCGAGGTTCGTATAAAAGAATGCCATGGCATGCCAACAGAGATAATGCAAGTGCCACTTAATCTAGGAATGGGTTAAGCACTCAAACATATAAGACTTGTTGTTCTTCCAGAATGTGCAAAATTCATTGATCTAAGTTTAATTTCGTGAAGTCCTTAGACTTCACACGCTAAGGATATATGACCGTGAAAACCCAATTCTTGGCAATCTACTATTCCCATTTATGGGAGTTTCAACCACCACTTAATCGGTTCAAATGCCACTTGGTGAATGCCAAGATAAGGCTAATGTTGATGAAGTTGGTAAGAAGTGAAGTAGCCTCGAATTATTCTTTCAATAGTTTGATATAAACTAGACAAGCATAATCTCTTCCCCTTTCTCTCATGTTTTTTTTTTATTAATCTCTCCAGCTTTCTTTTTTGTTGAATTGGTTTCTCTTTTCAATTATTTTTGTGAAAATATTTTTCCTTATTGTTTGATATAACACTGTCATTGCCGGGTCCCAAGCCCCTGATGTAAAAAGTGGAGGGTTACGTTAGGTAGTCGACAACCAGCATAAAATTTGTCGAAAAATATACAGCCAAACATGAGAGCCACTACATAAATTCTTTTAATCATTTTGTAAATGCTAGGCTGTATGACCTGAATACAGTGAAAAGTGTGCTAGAGCCACTATACCGACGTCTGGGTGTACTGTCAATAAGTAAGTGTTCTCACATTGCAAATGGATGAAGGTAAAAAAATTAGTTCATGAAACTAATATTAGGATAAATATTGGAATATAGGTACTCTCACAGGTAAACTAACGAAATTAGTTGATATTATGATTCATAGAAAAATAAATATCTTATTTATTCAAGAAACTAAATGTGTTGGAGAAAAGGTTAAGGAGAGTAATAGCTTTGATTTTAAACTTTGGTAGTTAGGTGAAAGTCACACTTGAAATGGTGTAGGTGTAATTTTAGATAAGAGTTTGAAAATTAATGTTGTAAAAATTAATTGAATTTGAGATAGAATTTTAACTCTTAAGATTGTTATTGATACTAAGATTTTTAATATTATAAATATTTATGCTCCTCAAAAAAGTTTAGATATAGGTTCCAATGAAAAATTCTAGAATGATCTAAAATAATTAGCACAAATGATATCTCTTAAAGAAAAAATTTTTTTTGGAGGATATTTAAATGGACATGTCGGTAGAGTGGTAGAAGATTTTAGAAATATTCTTGGTGGCTACGGTTCTGGAGTGATTAATGAAGAAGGTAGAGTCATATTAGATATTGTTTTCGCGTATTTTTTTGTTATGCTAATATTTTATTCAATAAAAGAGATGAACATATTATTATTTATAATAATAGATGTAATAAAACATAAATTGATTATTTTCTTATGATAAGAAGAGATCGTCAAGAATGTAAAGATTGTAAGAATGTAAAGATTGTAAGTCAAGAATGTAAAGATTGTAAGGTCATTTTTAGTGAGAATTTAAAACATTGGTTATTAGTTATGAATTTTAAGATGAAGAGTTATAAAATAAAGAATATTAGGAATCATTGTCATAGAATTGAATGTCATAGAAAATCATTGTCATAGAATTGAATAGGGGCACCTAAAAGACACAAATAAAATTATTTTTATTAGTAAACTTCAAGATTTCTAGATTTGAGATGTTCATGAAGAAATAAATTCTATATGGGATAAAGTAACAAACACTATCAAACAAGTGACAAAAGATGAACTTGAAGAATCAAAAGGAAAAAAAATTTATAAATAAAAACAGTTGGTGGAATAAAAATATGCAAAAAAAGATAAAATATAAGAAGTTATGTTATAAAAATTGGTTTGAATGTAAAAGCTTAGAGAACTGGGAAAAATATAAAATTGTCCGTTGGGAGTCTAAGAGAACAATCTGTGACGCTAAAAATTATGTTTTTATTAATCGTTATAATTGATTAGATACTATAAAGGGTGAAAAATATATGTATAAATTAGCCAAACAAAGAGAAGAAAAGTAAATATTTAACTCAATTAAAATGTATTAAAGATGAAAATCAAAATGTATTTTTCTTAGAAAAAGATATTCAAAATAGGTGGGCGAGTTATTTTGATAAACATTTCATTGAAGTTTTTGAAAATGGAATCGACTTTAGTGATCTTAATATCATTAATAATAGGGTTTACATCATTTTTAAAGTAGATGTTTTAGATTCGACCTATGTTAAAAAAGGCAAAGGTAAACCTAGAAAGACTTGGCAATATTGTATAAAAAATTATTTTAATTTATTAGATTTAAATGAAAATATGACACTCAATAGGACACAATGGAAAAAAAAGATTCATGTAGCCGACCCCATTTAGTGGGTTTAGTGGTAGTGGGATAAAGGCTTGCTGGGGTTGTTGTTGTTGTATTCTAACTTTTTATCATAGTCTACAAGTGCTACCAAAAACTATATTGTGTTCTTTGCTTTATGTATTGATGCAGGAAAATGATGATGAAATCCTTTTTTTTTAGTAGTCTTCTAGCAATTTTTTGCATTTCACGGGCTTCCACTTAATTTGATTAGTTTTGTTTATGAAACAGGAAAACTTCCAGCCTTTGAGGTTACTTTTGGAACGTGTATGACCCACTTGCCACATATTAAAGGGTTAGGAATCCCTCTATGTTTTATTATTAATTTTTTATTCAACATCATTTTTAACATCTGATTTTATGTATTTTGAAAGTTATGTAAATGATCTAGTTTCTTGAAAGATGAAAAAGAAAATACAAGTGTTCCAGATTCGATTGTGAGTTGCACAAGGAGAGTCATCCTAAGGATCCCTGTGGCTTCTTCTGTTTTGTTTTTCTCACATTCCGCCTGTGGAAAGGTTAAAAATGCAAACCCATTCAATGATAAGCGTCTTCTAGAGCAGAACAAGAAGATCCAAGAGGCTAATCAAGCACCAAAAGACTTCCCAAACTTCATTAGAGAAGGTTAATTTTTCTCATTGTTTAGTCTTATGATTGCTTTGGTAGCTATTAACTAATGAGTGATGATGAACTGAACTCAAAATAGCTTAAAATAATTTATCAAATTTTGAGTTTAATTTTCTATTATGGTTATAATATGACTTGTATTGCTTGATTGGTTTCCTGAGCCATTAACAAAGCGGCAAAAGTTTTGTATCCTTGTTTCCTATTATTATAGATGAATCGAAGTTTCAATTGTCTTTTGCCCTTCAAGAAATTATACAAAATATTATACGTTGTCTTTTGCAGAAAATGCTATTTAATGATGATTTTCTTATGGATTATTCATTATAAAATATTATGGGATCATTTGGTTTTCATCAGCAGTAGCAGCAAAAGAACATGGGATCCCTAGGGGGCTGTTGCTTAGGTATTGGTTTCTTTTTTGGAAACTGACAAAACATAGGGATTTCAAGAGAATGGATGAACATTCTAATGCCTAGTTTCAATAAATCACTAGCTTGAGGCTTTGTGAAAAAGGATGTTTGGTTCCTCTTTTCAATCTGTTCAATTACAGTTATCTCTAAAGAGTACTTTTTCCTATGTTTTATTTACTTAGATCAAACAAAAAATGAAAAAAAAAAAAAAGGAAAGGAAGGAAAGGAAAAAAAATCAAACACAACATGAGCCTACCTAGTTTTAGTGCCACTTACTTTCAAGCTAGTTAGTCATTCTTTGGCCGCTTCTTTCAACTCTTTTGTAATCATTCAAAGCCAAAAAAAAGGTTAACTTAAGCAATCATAAAGATTTAGAGTGCTTGAGCATAAAGTACTTCTGCAATCCTAATGCCTTTCTCTAATTATTTATGTTGAATGTTTTCTAAGGTGTTACTTATTTTACAAAAATAATTTTACACGATTTTTAACCAAATTACTTTAGACATGCCATTTTTTGACATTGATGTCTTATATCATTTTATTAGCGAAATATGACAATAGGACTCGAGGTAAAAAAAAAAAAAAAGGTTTCATGCAGTTAAGTAGGATAAAGGCTTGTTGTTGTTGTTGATTTCTTATATCATTTTATTAGCAAATCATTTATTCATAAGAGTATAAGCCATACTCTATTTTTCAGTACATTATTTTCAACAAAATACTTCCACCGTCCTTTTTGTATGGCCATTTCTCAATCTACTCTTTGTTGCACGCATCTATTTGAGCATTTTCATTGCATGCTTACTTTTTTGTGAACAATTTATTTAATGTCCAAGTCGTAGGCTCTTACAATATGGGGTGATTACCTGTGATTTTATTAAATTTACCTTTAGATATGTATGACATTCTTTGACCCCATAATTTTTTTTTACATTTCACCTTTTTAACTGTCTTTTTAAATCTAGAAGTTGTATACTCATATATTTTTTTTAAAATAAATCCATGATACCGAAACTCATCATACTTAAGTATTACTTGATCATCTAATTATATGGATAATTATGCTTTACCTCAGTCAGTTGATGGTAATGAGCACTTAAGACTCTTGTGGTTCATAAATATATGCTTAACTTCTACGTGCTATCTACTAAAATCATGATTTTTTTCCTCACAAAATAACAATAAAAACAAAGCTTTAATCCCACTACGTGGGGTCGGCTACATGAATCTTTTTTTTCTATTGTGTCCTATGTAGTGTCATATTTTTATTTAGATCTAATAAATTAAGATCATTTTTAATTTTTTTTCCTCACAAAACGATAGAAAAAAATTTAAAAATTCTCTTGCACATTAATTATATTTATAATTGGGCCACATACCTCTTCCTTCTCTTTGGTTGCTCAGACGTAAACTTTATTGTACTACATGTCACCTTGCGCAATCTCTATCGCTTCGACAAGAAAATTATTATCAAGTTTTTCTTCCTCACCTCCTAAATCCTAATTAGATTACACTATTTTTACCCTCTCCTGACACCTCTCCTACACTCTTATAATTGTGTCATCAGTATTCAATTCCTCTTCCTCTTTTTCTTCATCTTTCTTATGTGTCATTAAAACATGCGTCCACCTAGTTTTAGTGCCACTTACTCTCAAGCTAGTCAGTCATTCTTTGGCCTCTTCTTCCAACTCTTTTATGATCTTTCGAAGCCAAAGAAATTGTACTACAGCAATTTTAAATATCTGGAGCGTTGAAGCATAAAATACGTTTGCAATCCTTATGCCATCCTCTAATTATTGTCGTTTACTGTTTTCTAAGATGTTTTCATATTTTATGAAAATATTTTTACGCAATTTCTATCCAAATTACTTTTGATATGCCATTTTTCTCTAATTTTTTGCATTGATTTATTATATCATTTTATTAGTGCATCTTTTGTTCATTAGTATACACGCTAAATTCTATTTTTCAATACCTTATTTTCAACAAAATATCACTTTCACCATCCCATTTATATGATCATTTTTCAGTCTATTCTTAGTTGCACACAGATCTATTTGAGCATTTTAATTGCATGCTCAATATTTTTGTGAACGTTTTATTTGATTTCTAAGTCATAAATTCATACAATATAGGTTGATTACCTACAATTTTATTAAATTTATCTTTAGATATTCATGATATTCTTGGACCCTATTGTACTTTTTTTGAAACTTCTCCTTTTTAATAAGCATGTTTTAATTCTAGAAGCTATATACTCAAATATATTCTTTTTTTTTAAAAATTGATCCATGATTCTTAAATTTATCACACTCAAGTATTACTTTATTATCTAATTATAAGGGTAATCATACTTTATCCGCATCACTTGATCGCAATGGGCGCATAAGGCTATGTGGTTCATAAATATATGCTTAATTTTTGTGTGCTATTTACTAAAGTTGTGTTTTTTTTTCCTTTCAAAATGATAGAAAAAAGTAAAAAAATGCTCTTACAGATTGATTACATGTATAATCGGACCACATGTCTCATCCTTCTCTTTGACCCTCAGACGTCAACCTAGTTGTACTACATGCTGCCTTCCACAATATCTTCCCCTTCAACGAGGAAATTATTATCAAGTTGCTATTCCTCACCTCCTCATTAGATGAAAATGTTTTTTGTTCTCTCTTGACACTTCTCTTACGCTCCTATAATTTTATTATCAATGTTCTATTCTTCTTCCTTATCTTCCAACCAATCTTCATGGAAAGTGTCAGGTCCTCGATGGACCTCTTTGACTTCTATGACGGCTCATGCCTTTTGTACTGTCATCCTCCGCTTAGTCTCTCTTTCTTACTTAAATAACTTTGTTCAAGTCTTCTTGTCAAGACTTTAGGTGACCCCATATTGTTTTGCTTATACTACAACAAAAGTCAATCAAGTTTTGGAGACACCGATCATAATTGAGATCTTTATCCTGCCTGCACTCCATGATTCCACAATTGTTTGGTGTCCAACACTTCCACTACTTGCTTTGATGACACCCAATGGCTCTTCATCGTAATGCTTTACATTAATGGTGTCCTCTTCTTCCTTGTTGAGAGTTGCTTATGTATTTTTTCTCTTGTGAGTAATGTTTTCAGTGGCAAAAATTGGAGAAATCAGTGGAGTTATTGATGGGTATTGTGAGGGAGGATGCACATTGTAGAAGAAGGGGATGGTATTTTTGGAAGAAAATAATTGAAGGTAAAATCACTCGTTTGATATTTTAAGCGGGAAATGTCATGTTTTCACATCATTGATGAAAAATATAATAAGGATACATTCGTCAAAAGCACTGTGTTTAATCATATGTTTTGAAACCTTACGTATGCTATTTGATTATCACGATCAACCTAAAGGGGGTGAAATGTAATCACCCTCTAGTAATATCGGTCGCTGATTAGTGATATCACTCCCACCGAACCTATTTATAGTATATTTAATCTTTGATCTATTAATCATCATCTTATATTTTAAATATTTCATTATTAAAACTTTTTACTTATTTAAATATTGATCTAGCCGACTAGAACTATTTCATTTGCAAAAAAAACATACATAAATGTACCTAATGTTGCATATCCTGTATAAACTTCTCCATAACCAATAAAAATTATGTCACCTTAATACTGGTTTTTAAATCTATTACAAGTAGAAATACCTTCGTGATACTTGTGAGTATCACTTAACTTATTTATAGTATATATAATTTTTATCTATAAATCATTATCTTATATTTTAAATATTTCGTTATTAAAACTTTTTACTTATTTCAATATAGATCTCGCCGACTAGAACTATATCATTTGCAAGAAACATACATAAATGTACCTAATGTTGCATATCCTTTATAAACTTCTCCATAACCAATAATTAATACTGGTTTTTAAATCTATTACAAATAGAAATACCTTGGTGATCCTTGTGAGTGCTCAATCATTACTATCAATAATAACATCAGCATACCTTTAGTGCACCTTGTTTACATTGTTGTGCTCAATTTCAATTTACGTGTAATCTGTTATATGTTTTGTCAAGATCAACTAATGCCGTCTGATATCTTTTTGTACTTGTTATTTTTTATTAATCACCTAAGCATAAATAGCATGCACCATGGATCTTCCTAGCATAAAATTAAATTGATTTTCTATCTCCAACTTAAATTTTTTAAGTGGATATTGATTCCTATCTCCATTAATTCTGTTGCATGTCTCGTATATTTGATTCCATTTATAATTATCACACAATTCTAAGCATTTACTTTTTCTTGAATATTAACATCGATATAATTATTTACTTTTAAATTCTATTAAAAAGATTTGTCAGCCAAACTATTGTAATTCCACCTATAACTCCTAAAGTTTCATTAGGTATCTCTTTGTTAAGTCTTAATAGGTATCTCATTCTCTTAACCATGTAACATAGTGATGCCGGATTTAACTCAAACCATAATAGAACAACAAATATTATTATCTCAAGCAATAAAATTGTTACAACTATCACACTTGAAAGGGGAAATACAATAACATGACTCAAGCAAACACCACTAAGTGTATCTCAAGGGTGGTGGAGGTCAGCTAGGTAGATCGGAATGACTGGAGGGAGTGGCGGCAGCAAAGTAATGCTGGTGGCAGCGAAGAGGAGGTGCAAAAATACAGGTACAACAAGTATGGTGGCTGTCTCGGTGATGGCAGCGAGGGGTTGGGCTTGATAGCGGTGGGACAGTAGGAAGGAGGTGTTCTCTGGCTGGCTTGGGCGGCAACGGCACGGTGAGAGGGCTGGGACAGCAAGAACAAGCGGCAGTTTGGACATCAGCAACACCGGAAGGGAGGGGGAGGAGGCTGGGAGGCTGGAGGCTGCAGAAAACAGCAATCAGAATGTTGTTGTGGGTGGTTACAACAAGATAGAGTGATTGAGAGGGATATGGGAGGATGTAGAAGGAGTAGGGGAAAGATAACCACCACCTTAGAAGAGAGATACAACTGGAACATCACTCAATTCCTCATATACAGCTTTCAAAAGGGAAAGTGAACACTGGCAGCTGTCCCGACAGAATTCCGAAATTTGGAAGACCAAAAACTGACTCTAACCAAGGGAAACCGCACATATATATAATGAGGAATAGTTGATAGAATAGGTAGGAAATATAAATAGAAAGGTGATGGAAAATGAAGATGGTAGACAAGGAAAGTGCTAGAAAAGGAAGTGTTAGACAATGCAAGGAATCGAATAGGAAAAGAGGACCGCGGTACTGTAGCTGCTACAATAACATAGTCACTTCTAAAAAATATCAATTATAAAATATTGTTTACTTTTAAATTATATTAAAAAATTTCGGACTAAATTAACCCATGTAAATAATCATTCCACTATTTTGGCACTTTACTCGTATGTAACAAACATCTGAGCGTTCCCAAAGCTCCACTTTCTAGGCTTCTTTTAGTAAATATGTCTTATTTATCAAATACTACATAATCGTCTCGGAAAATGCTATAAACAGGCGATGTGATGCGTGTTTTGCGCCATTCTTATTTAGGATGTATATTTACAGCGATATTTGCAATATCTAATTGATTGTGATTCAAACTAGAAAGTTCTCTTACGAAAGCTTTATTTCTTCTTTCTATCAGGTATGTTAACAGTGGTTTATTGTGTTCCTGGTATCCAGTTTTAGCCATTGTTTCTTGGTAGGTAACATCTTCAAAATTTGTTAACTATTACGAACATCATCTGTATCCAGGTTTTCAAGTAAAAGTTGTGACGTCGGATAAATATGTGAAATGTATCTCCGGCCTCATATATTTGGACATAGAAGTTGGTAATGGTGATTGCCCCAAGGATGGCCAACAGGTTAATCTTGTTGTTAATAGTAATTCTTCATTTCTTTCTGTAAATTTTCATGCTTCCTGTAGTTTTTGCCTAGCAAACATGAAGATTTTAGGAATATTTACATGCATAATTCCCAATTTCTATCTATTTATATATTTAACACCTCTACTTCAATTTTTACATTTATTCCACCCAAATCTTTCATATCACATAAAAAAATACCATCATTATTTTAAACCATCATTTTAAAAAAAGTGAAATAGAGTTCTTCATTCATAGGTAAGGTCGCATGTGTAAAAATTGAAGTGTAGGTGTTAGATATGTAAATACATAAAAATTGGGTGGTTTGTATGTACATCTTCCAAGATTTTATTGTTAAATTTTTTAAAATTGTAATGAGAAGACTGTGGCTTTAGCTTTTTAGTGCAGTTTGGATCATTGTCTTTGTTTTATTTGTATATATCTTATTGTCTTTCTGAGCACAGTTCAGCTCAGTATTTCTCCTCTTCTTCAAGACAGTACTGTTAATCAGATATTGCTGCCACCAGGTCACGTTTCACTATATTGGTTACAACGAATCAGGACGCCGTATAGATAGCACTTATTCGCAGGGATCACCGGCTAAGATCCGTCTTGGCAATAATGCTTTAGTTCCAGGCAAGCAATCTCAATATTGATAGGATTGAGCATTACTTTTTGTATTCATGATTGATAGATATGTCAAAGAAATAAATAAATGCAGGATTTGAGGAAGGCATACATGACATGAGACCTGGGGGTAAACGAAGGATCATTATTCCTCCCGAACTTGGACCTCCAGTAAGTTTTGCAATTAGGGAATTTACCACGTACCAGTATACCACACAATTCTTTTATTTACATATCTAACACCTGAACTTTTATATTGACATACTTAGCACTCAAATCTTTGTTATCGCTTCAAGCATACTACTATTACTAATTTTTGAAAGTAAAATACACATTTTCATGCATAGACTTGTGTTAGATACAATTTTCCTGTTGTTAGGCAGAATACCTGTAAGATATAACGTCCCAATATTAAGATAGCTGTTTGGAATTCTTAATATCAAAGCGTTGTAAATGTATAAAAAGAAATAATTGTTCAAAATCTTGTCAGTACATTCATAATGTTGGTTTAAATAAGGTATTACAATGTTCTACAAATAAACCCGTAGACTTCTTCAAACTTCCATTTTTACCAATAAGACCCTAAATAAACTCTAATTCTCAACTCTCCCCCCAAGGATGGGCAAAAAATATCCACCAAGCCCATCTGGTCACATAACTTAGATAAATCTAATGAGCTAAGTCCTTTAGTGAGACAACCAACCACTTGCTCTCCCGTGGCTACATGACTTTGGTTCAGTAGCCTGTTATTCAGCTATTCCTTGATGAAGGTTCTATCAATCTCCACATGTTTGGTTCTATTGTGTTGCACAGGTTGTTGGCAATGTTGATTGTTGACTTGTTGTTGCATCACAATTTCATTTGAGTTCCTTGGTCCACCTTGAGCTCGACCAACAAGGATCTCAGTCACATCATCTTGGCAACTCCTAAGGCCTTGGCTTTGTACTCCACATATATTGTTGACCTTGCTACTACAGATTGTTTCTTGCTCTTTCAAGAGATCAAGTTGCCCTACAAACATCCAGTACCCTGAGGCGGATCTTTTATTATCTGCACAACTCACCCATTCAGCTTAACAAAAGCTCTCAATGTCTACATGCCCATTCTTCCTGAAGATCAATCCCTTCCCTGGTGCAGTCTTCAGGTATCTCAAAATCTGTTACACTGCATCCATACGGCTCTTTCTTGGATCATGCATGTAGTCGTTCAACATGCTCACTGCAAAAGTGATGTTGGGTTGAGTGTGATACAGATTGATCAGACGACTCATGAATCTTTGGTACCTCTCACGATCAACCGGTTTTCCTGTCTCTGCACTCAGTTTGGTCTTCTGATCAATTGGAGAGACTGCAGGTTTGCACCCCAGCATGCTTGTTTTTGTGAGATCTAATACATACTTTCTCTCAGACAAGACCATCCCCTCAAGTCCACGGGCTACTTCAATCCCAAGAAAGTATATGAGCTGTCCAAGATTCTTCACCTCAAATTATTTGCCCAATTTTACCTTTAGTTGGACAATATATGTTTCATCATCACTAGTGGCAATAATGTCATCAATATTCACAACAAGTATAGTGGCACGATCTTCGTGTTGTCAACAGAATATTATATGGTCTGCATTGATTTGTTGATATCCCATGCCACCATAATTTTTTTAAAGTTGTCAAACTAGGCTCGAGGAGACTGCTTTAAGCCATACAGTGACTTTTGAGCCTAAGCCCTGATGGTATCTCCATATATACTTTTTCCTGTAACTCACTATGAAGAAATACATTTTTCTCATGAAAATTTGTGTAACCTCAACACATCATTTAATGCTAGAGAAACCTCCTCATTGTGCTCATCTTTGTTACTGGTGCAAATTTTTTTTCATGGTCAATGTCATATGTTTGGCTGTATATTTTTGCCACCAGTTGTGCTTTGTCCATCTTCCCTTTAAGAGTTTACTTCACTGTGAATATCCACTTACACTTAACTTCTTTTTTTCCCTCTGGTAGTGACAATATCTCTCATGTTTAGTTTTTATCGAGAGCTCTAAGCTCTTCATGCAGAGCGGCATTCTACATGGGATCCTCTTTAGCAACCCGCCAATACTTGGGTATAGAGGCAGCGTCCTAAGATGTAATGAATGCTCCATATGATGGTGATTTGTTAGAATATAAAACATAGTTAGCAATGTCATGTTCTCACTCAAAATGATCGGGAGGATGTCTTGTATTGCTGCGAGATATCCTCATTAAAGTTGGGGGGTTAGGAGGAGGAGGAATCATATCTCTTGGGAGTTATGGGTCAGAGGTGGATGGTGTGGTGTCTCAACCATCAGGGAAGATCGGAACAAGGGGCTAGCCGACACAAGTGACAATACAAGGATAATTCCTTCATCTTTCTTCCTTCTTTGTGTATACATCCTTAACTCACATTCAGCCTGAATTCCACCACATCTGGGTTTATTATTCTCACTTTTCAGTTTCTTAATTCATTCATTCTCACATCACACGACAAGACTTGCTTCCATGTGTACCACGCTCTCACCATTGATACTCACCCCCTTCCCTCATATCACCGGTATCTAATGAGCCATTAAGGTCACCTCTCGGGTCTAGTACAATTCAAATCCTCTAAATGGCACAACTATGTTCACAAACAATCTCTTCTCTGTCAAGCTCTAGCAAACATACCCTTTTTGGGTAGCAGAATAACCTACGAACACATTTCATAGCCCAGGAATCCAGTTTCCCTATTGATGGTCTATTATGCTTCACAAAACATAACAGCCAAACAACTTAATGGGAGGATCTCAGTATTATCTCTTTTTAACATCTGACAAGTTGACTTCCATTCCAACACCCTCGAGGGCATCCTGTTGATCAATTTAGAAACTGTCAAAACTGCTTGCCTCCATAAGTGTTTTGGGACATTTATTGTGATCATCATGCTTCATGCTACCTCTAGAAGGTGTATATTATTCTCTATACTATAGTTTGTGCCGGTGTGTATGTATGTGTGGTTTGATATTATATCTCTTAGGCTGACAAGCATTCTCTAAATGTTTTGTAGGTATATTATGTTTTATTATCAGACCATAATATCTTTACCATTACATCATATTGAGTCTAAATTGCCTTGTGGGAGTTTTTAAAGCAAGCAAACACATCACCCTTCTTTTCAATCAAACATAACTAAGTAACACGAGAAAAATGATCAATAAAGGGTACAAAATATCGATAACTATTCATAGAACTTGTATAACAAGGTCTCTAAATATCAAAATGTATCAAGTCAAAAACATCAGAACTTCCATTTTAGAGCCGATATAAGAGCTCTCAGTAAACTTACCAAACTTACAATCATCACAAATATGCTTTTGTTTATTTATCTTTTTCCTATAAAGAATGATACAATCAACTTAATAAACTAAAATAAGAGTGTCTCACGCATTTGTGGTGTAGCATTAATACATCCTTCACACTCTTCCCAGAATTTCTTTCTCTGGTACTCTCTACCATGGACGTCAAAGCTAAGTCCATTCCCTCTCGTTCAAAGTACCAAAGTTCACCATGCCACATTCCAGTCCCAAGTGTTCAACCCGTATCTTTCTCTTGGAAGATCACTTTAGGAATATCAAATAAAAAACACATTTTAGATGGAGAATAATGACACAAATAGATAAAATGTTCACTGGAAACAAGCATGCAAAATATTGGACAAAGTCATTTAATGGTACCCCTAATTGTACTTTGTCAACTACAATTTATGTTATACCATCAACAATCTCCATGCTCTTTGGTACTGTTACAGTAGTGTAGGAAGAAAACTCTCTGCGGCACTTGTCACATGTCGAGATGCACCAATATCTACTATTTATTATGATGATCATGTGGTGGAAATAGAGGCAAGAACATGTGTATCATAATTACTTTTATCAGAATGAGTATACGTGACATTGTTACCCATTAATGATGACTGGTTGGAAGAATTATCGACCCTATCTTCTGTTGTTTTATGTTTCCTCTTAACAACTCCAGAAACTTATGATTCTCATCGGTAAAAACCACATGTCTCTCTGTCCTCTACTATAATCAAATCTGCTCAATAGCACCTACCACGGCCTCCAACCTATCCTTATCCATGTCTCTCTCTTTAGGTGACATAGGACAAGTCTTACTCAGATGCCTAATTTTACCATAATTGTAACACTTTCGAGTCTTCACCTGGACACCCATCATACTTGAGCTCGAGACAGCCAAAGCTTATCGCGCACCCGGGAAGTCCTCTCGGCTTAGAGTGTAGCTCCATGCAACTCTCTTTCTATATGATCACAGCAATGACCTCATTCAGTGAAGGGATAATTGCCTGATCCAGGATGACTGATCTCCTATGATCAAAGGTCAGGTTCAGATGAACTAGAAACTGCACAGTTCTCATCTATGCAAAGATCTAACCCTTCTTGCACCCTAGATCACCACAGCTCGACATCAGTGAGAAGTGAGTCAAGATATGTCCATAGTCTCTCTAGATCTATGGAGTGCTCCTGAGTAGATCTATCACTCTATACCACATCCTCTCTCACGTTGAATCTGAAACACCCTTATATGGTTATCAGCTCCAGCATAGATCTTCTTCAGCTTCGCCCAAATGTTCCTCGCCATCCGAATGTCATCTACTGATGAGACAATCGATAGAACCATTGAGTTGAGTAATTAGGTGTAAAGCAAGACATATGTGGTCCTCCACTCATCTCCCTCAGTATTGTCACTTTTTCTTGACCCCCGTCCGGTATCCTGCTAGTCTCTTCCCTACTAGAGCAGCCTCGATTCAACATGACCAACTTAAATACATGGTCGGTCCATCGAGCTTCAGATCCACAGGAGGAAGATCTAGCGTCAGTTGCATTGAAAGACATGTTGAAACAGGGAAAATTTTAGGAATTGGTGGCATATTTGTAAATGCCCCAAAACTCAAATCTTCAAGGCTTCAAGGATTAAAGAAAGAGAAGAAGGCTAAAAAGCAAAAAAGAAAAATAACTCTCATTTGCAGCAACAAATTCGGTAAACTTAGGGAATTTTGATCTAAGAGGATCTTATTGAAAGAAGTTCTTGTATTATAATGTTAGATAGGAAAATGAAGTCATCAGGGGTCAACATGTAAATATGAATCATAAATTGACTATTATGTTAATCCACGAAATTTGAATTGTTTGATGATGATAAGAATAACATGATCGAGTTGACTTTTGAATTTTGATTTTGCTCTAAATAAATTTGTATTTTAAATAGCCATTGTTTGTGTAATTAGTTTACTAAGGAGTAGTTGTACCTAAACCATAATGTGAGAGATGTGGTTGCTTTATTTAGTGGGCATTTACATGCATTCCAACCAATTCTTATGTATTTAGATATCTAAAACCTAAACTTTATTTTTTTGCAGTTATACCACCCAAATCTTTCATATCACATAAAAAATACCACTATTTTAACTTTTAAAAAGTTGAACAAACACACATTTTCATGCATAGGTAAGTTGGCATGGATGTAAAAAGTGTAGTTTAGGTGTGGTATGTATGAAAAAAACCATTTAGAGTTGTGAGAATTTTATTTTATATTTGAAAACTTGTGAATGATTATTTCCAATATGAAATCAAATAATGATGCAGCCTTATTTTGCAATAAATTGTGGAGTGATTTTCATTTCTGTAAATTTGTTATTACAGGTGGGACCTTCCACATTCTTCAGCTCAAAACAGTTCGAAGTTTTTGATGTTGAGCTGCTGAATGTGAAAGACTGCCAGCGCAGGACTATAGCCTTCTATTCTGATGTTGTATGTGACTGAATATCTGGTATATCTTTTTACTTGTCTGAAGGAACTACTGAAAATAATGCTACTTTATTTTTTTCCTGGGGAATTTGCATGCATACCACACAATTCTTGTGTTTTTACATATCTAAACCCAAAATTTGATTTTTACATCAATAATAGTTGTGTTATGATCATATTAAAATCTATGCATGAAGGGGCTTATTACACTTTTAAGAAGTCAGTGTTATTGATCTTTTACATGATGTTATAGATTTGAAAGTTGTATATGCAAATATTAAAGCTTTGTTGTTAGTAGGGCTGTCAAAACGGCTCGTTGTTCGCGGCTCATGTTCGGCTCGTTAAGAAGCTCGTGTTCGGCTTGTTCACAACAAGCCGAACACGAACAACGCGAATAAATATTTATTTGTTCGTGTTCGGCTCGTTTTAGCTCGAAATACTACTAATCAATTACATATTTGTAGTATTTTTAAAAAGTTTAATTAACTACAAGGCTATAAAGATTTATAATCAATTAAAAGTATTAATTAGGAAAACAGAATACCAATTATTAAATTAGATTCAAATGATGTTTTAAATCATGCATCAATCCTTAACATCTTATGGCTACGTGATTAGGGTTGTCAAAACGACTTTTTGTTCGTGAAACGGCTCATAAATAAGCCGAACACGAGCTAAGTTTAGTATTTATGTAAATTATTAAAAATTATGTGGTATTGCTGTAAATTATTAAAAAAAGTTTAGTATTTATGTAAATTATTAAAAATTATGTGGTATTGCTGTAAATTATTAAAAATTATGTGGTATTTATGTAAAACTAAGAATACAGTGTCCAAATATATCTCAAACTAAGAATACAGTGTCCAAATATATGCTTAGGCATATGGACATATATGTTTGTTCTGACTTTCATTGTAGAAAGATTTATTTTTAATAATTGAGTTATAATATTATGAGAATTATGATGTATGTATGTATGTATGTATGTATGTATGTATGCATGCATGCATGCATGCATGCATGGATGGATGGATGGATGGATGGATGGATATGTTGAATCATGATGTGTTCGTGAATCACATCTCAAGATTTAGAGCATAAGGTAGGAGAGAGAGAGAGAGAGAGAGAGCATTTTTCTTGTTGGCTCATCGGAAAATATAATGAAAAATATAATATGTGAAGTTATATATTTGTCATTGTTTTAACAGGAATGTTGTAGAATATTTGAGGTATTTTACATTTATGGGTCCCACATATAGGTTGAGCAAAATAAATCATTTTTTTTGCATTATTCAATTTTTTGCAAATAACATTGTATATTTTTTTTCATATAATGTTGAAATATTGATGTCAATTGTATTATCTTCATAATTCTTAAAGCAACGGACGTCTGAACACAAAACATCAAGTACATCCACAAAATTTTCAGCTGATGAATCTCATGTCATTAAAAAAAATTACACATTAATTTTTGGTATAGCGGGAAATAATACATTCGTTGCGAATAATTTTAGAAATATATTTGATATTTTTAATGATAAAATATATGAGTTAATTTTAATTTTGCATTTATAATATATATATTTATTTATTTATTTATTTATTTATTGTTTTTAAAAGGAATGGTCAGAGGTTATTATACAAGTCTCCAACCACTTCTAATGTGCTTAGTACCACTCTCCATAAGGCAACTGTCGCTAGAGAGGGATTCGAACCTCTGACCTCAGGAGATTTAGGATCCGTTTGGGGCAGCTTATTTGGTGCGGTGGCGTTTTGAAAACACACATGACTTGTTTGTGTTTTCAAAATGCTGAAAACAACATTTTCACACCGTACATTTCGAGGTGCGATGATAATTTTCTAGTAGCGGTCTGGCTTTTCTAAAAAAATAAAAATTTTTAATAGTCACCCCACCTAGTTTACCAGCAGATCATTTTTAATCAGTCTATCAATAGATTATTCAATAAGCTGCAGCTGTCCAAAAATGACCCTTAAAATTGATATCGCAGTTGTCAACCAACAACTAGACCCAATCAACTAAAAGTCCAAATGTGGTGAGTTGTGAGTCTCCACGATGATGGCTAGGTATGGAACATGAATGATGTGAAAATCAAGTTCCTTACATCAATATTAAAATTTAATATCATTTTGTCTTTTTCATGATAAAATTATAGGAAAGTGTCAGGGTATAGGCAGTTAGCTGCCATTAAAAAACAAATGGGTACACTCGTAATTAATTTGTTTGATTGAGATTTAATTTGAATTTAGGTATTAGGGTTTAGGGTTTTGGTTTGATTGACGGATTATTTCAATATTCAACTTGTTTCATTCAAAGATTTGATTGAAAAGCTTATTTAATTTATTTTGTTTGTAGTTGCAAAAAAATTAGTTAGAGGCATTTGCATGCAACCACATAATTCTTTTGTATTTTAGATATCTAATACTTGAGCTTTTCATATTTACATGTATAATACTCAAATTTTAACATTACATTAAAAAATATCACTTAATTATTTTAAAAAAAGTGAATTATATATTTGCATGCATAAATTTATGATACAGCAATGTATTTATTTAAGATTTTATAACTCAAAAGTAAAATGAGATTTCCAAAATGATGTCTTGATTCGATCTGAATCAAATCAAGTTTATATCAAACAATTAAAACTCTTTAGAAGATTTTAGATCGTCAATTGAATGGTCTAATGAACTCCAAATTCGACATATTTACATTCAAATCAGTGTTTAGATGAGAGGAATCTAACAATCTTAAGCTCGCTTAATTTTACGGTCATTAAGGCTCTCAAATCATCAAAACTATGATCAACTAGGATTCGTACGGATCGTTCAATGAATTGGTTGATAAATTTATTCACCAAAAGACCAAAAGACCAAAATACCCTTATCTTGAAGGGGTAGATAAAGGAATTTCATAGCCTGTTCTTGACTAAAAGCTCAGTAATACCATATTCAGTTCATATGGTATTACTAATAGTTTCTAGTTTGCAGCTTTGCTTCAATTAATCAGGCTATGTAATGTTTTGCTCATGGAATCAATCAGTCCACATTCTTCAAAGACTCAATATTTTATAGCCAAAACTGAAAGGCACTCCATCAATTTCTCTAAACAGTAACTCCTTTCGTAATTCCAGTGAAATTAAATGGTCCATTACTATAAATTTGTATTTAAACAAATACGAACATGTATTTAAATGTGTGCATTTGTTTGTAACACAAAGTCATTGATAATGAAATTTAATATGTTTTGCAAGAGAATTTGGTGGTGGAAATATAAATACATGTATTTAGATGATAATACAAGCTTCAGTAGCTACCTTCCACAAATTAAAGATCAAAAATGTAATTTTAGCTAACTTCCCATTCACTCACACCCCAGTTGATCCAAATCCGCCAGCTCCACGAATAGTAGAATCGAGATCTTCAGTCTCAACAACATCTGGAGTTATAATTTTCTGAATAATCAGCTGAGCAATACGATCGCCAGGCTTTACGACAAAATCCAAATCTGAATGGTTGAACAGTATAACACCAACAGGCCCCCTGTAATCAGCATCTATAACACCTGCGCCCACATCAATCGAATGCTTCCATGCCAGTCCTGATCTTGGAGCTTGAAAAAAAGAAGACTTTTAATGGCAAGTAAACCAGTAAAGAATAAATTTAACCTTTGATTAGGAGTAAAAATTGGAGAAAATGTGAAGTTATTAGAAAGAAAACGAAAATGTATTTTCATTTCGAATTAAAATTTATAGAAAATGAAGATAAAACGCAGTGGTTAAAAAAAAAAACTTTTGACAATATGTAAATCATTTTTATTTTCAAGAGAAATGAAATTTACATTCAAGCTTCAATCCTCATCATGTTTATCTGACAAATAAATAGATGGTTGATCTCATTAACTGCTTAAACAACAACTAATGAGAATGGATATCTTTGAAAAAGTTCATCACTCAAACTACAATTGTCCAATTTTAATTTCTAGCAAAAACGAAAATTGAATCCTATCAATACATAAAGGCAGCAATATCTCCTCAGCAAAGACTAGTGTGAGAATTTCAAAAAACTCTTATCAATTTTATGCATAAAATTTAAGCGAAATGCATACATATTATGTAACTGCAAAATATTATCAACATTATATCAACAGGATTTTTTTTCTGTCATCCCTGAAGCACCTACCGATTCGTGCATAAGTATTTTCTGGTATAGCAATGCTGAGATCGGTAGGAATAAGAGCTTTCCCTCTAGCCGGAACTTTGACCTCTGCAGCACTGAAGAAAAAAAAGCAGTTAATATTGCTAAAAGAAATGGTCGCCTCCATTTGCAAATAAAGGAAAAAATAACCAGAGGAAACCAAATTTACCTGGAGAGATCATATCCAGCAGAAAGAGAAGAACATCTGAAAGGCAATATGGCATTGGAAGAAAGCTTCTTTACCTTGAGGAAGGTGAGGCTGAGAGGTGCCTCTTCGGAGAGTCTGGCAATTTTAGAAAAAGGTTCGTGGATTTCGCTGTTTTCTGCCATGCTGCTTTGAACCTGAAGCGAGATGAATGGAAGGATTCAACCTGTTTGGATTTTGTAGATGGAGCGCGCAAATGAGATGGAAAATTCAAAGTTAAGCGGGCGAAACTAAAAATTCTTCCTGTCATTTGAGAGCTCCCGGATCTTCTAGGGTTTCTTAATAAAAACTATTCTTTGTCACCGGTCATTGGATTCGGCAGCCTTGGTTTTTCAATCAAAATTTAAGGTTTGTTGAGATAATTAGATAGACAACAGCCTAAACATTATTCTTTACAAAACTGGCACACAATTGATTTTTTTACTCAATTGAGCTCAAGTCGCTTAGAGAATGGAGTGTGTCATCGTATGAAACATGAGGAAAATATTGTATTAAAATATGAATTTATTTTCAAATGTTATAATGTGTGCTAAATTAATCCAAATTTAGATTATTGTTATTTTAAAATAAAATTATGGACTTTAAAACTAGAAGTGTGTTATAATATTCATGACAGTAGAGTGATCTTTAATGTCTTAGCATTGTACAAAGATCCAACACACACCAATATTTTTTACATAAAAACATCCTGAAATGGGTAAAAATCACAGGGAAAAGAGTAAAAATCACAGGGTCTAGCCAAATCAAAATAATACACTATATGATTGTAAGTGAATGGATTTACTCTTTTTCTAAATTAGAGAAGATAGAATTTCAATGTTGATAGTCACATATATACAGTAGTAGCTTAGTTATAATTGTCATAATTGTGCTACAACAAACATTATTATTTGTTGTAAGAGCAATAGTTAGTCACGAAGGTTGTAGTTGGTCATAGAAGCTGTAGTCGGTGCCTACAACAACAAAAGTTAGCCACAGTGGCCATATGCGGTGATTGTAATTGTGGTAGTTGGCCTCAAAAGTCATAGTTAAGAATTTTGATAGCGTCAGTCGATCACAGAGATAGTAATTGGTGACTACAGTAGCATCGGTTGGACAAATGTCATAATTAGAAGCTGCAGTAGTTGTTAACCAAAGGTCATAATTGGTCACATAGTTCGTAGTTGATAGTTTCAGTCTGGCACAGAGGTCATAGTCGTAAGTTGCAGTATCATTGGGTTTGTCTTGTCAATAACATTAATTTGATTATAAACTTATTGAAATCAGAGACCCAAATGATCTTTGAATTTGAATATGAAATATTTATTATTAAAAAAATACTTTGAGATTTAGGCTAGTTGATAAAAATTTTTGAAGATTCATCAAAACTCAATATGACATTTTTGAATTTAACTTCTTTATATAATCTAAGTTCTAATGAAAATAGAGCTAATAAAATAATATAAACTCATAAATTTTTTTTTCAGTCTAAACTCTAACTCAAGTCATTGAAACTAATCAAAAAAAGAAAATTACATTCGATTGCATTATATATTGATGACGAGTTAAGGAATGTCACGTGGAATTGGCAATATAATTTATTAAGGAAACATCTAGATATATTGTATTAATAGGGGTTATTCCTTAATTATAAACTCAAATGTTTAAATTGCAATTAGTAAGTCTTTCTTAACTTTTCCTAAAAAAACTTGCCACCAATGCCCTTATAATCATACATATGATCCCTCAATGAAAAAAGAAAGTAACTTACTAGCAAGAGATTTTCCTTGATAATTGAATCTCATAGAATGTATATGCAGGAGCAAGTTTATAATCAGTTCTGAAAAGGATTCATAGCATTTTAAAAGACAACTCCGTGAGATTGTAAGCTTTGAAAAAAGACTAACAATTCCATCTTAGAATAAAGGTTGCCAGGTAAACAGTAAGAAGCAAATTCTAGCACGGACCATAAGAAAAAGTCGAGGAAGATTTACATACATTCCACTCAATCCTTACGTACTTAGACATCTAACACCAAACTTCAATTTTTTACATATATACCAACTAACCTATGCATGAAAAGGCTTATTTCACATTATTAAGATTAAAATTGCAGTATTTTTATGTGATGTGTAAGATTTGGGTGGTATAAATGTAAAAATTAAAGATTGCCTCCCAAAACTTCAAAAACTAGGTTTCATTCAAAAATAAATAAATAAATCTTAAAAAAATTAAAGAAAATTTCAGGTAAGAGGCTAACGTAAAGTTAAATATGAAATAGTAAGGAAGAGATACTCAAAGATGACACCAAGGTAGCCTTACAAGCAACCAAGCAAGAATATCGAGCACTCGATCCAACGCCGACCCGCCAAGGACTTTATCGAAGACAAATAGAAGTACAGATTAGAGAACGAATGCAAACAACAAACCCTAACCTCTCGCGAGTCGGGAGCGAAAGCTTTTCGCGATTTTGAGACAACAAGAAAACAAGAAGAACAGAAGAAGCGCGGGCCAAACCCGAAAGCTTTCGAGAGAAGTGAGGCCGTAGTGTTAACGGGCAAAGGGCATTAGGGTTTTAGTTTCTATTTATATAGAGTACATTATATTAGTTATATGAGTTATATTATATAAATATATAATATTTACATTACTGATATTGATATATTATTATTAATAATTTATTATATAATATAATTTATATGATTTTATTTTTTAAAATATGATACATTTTTAGAGTATATAATTATTTATTAAATATCATACATTTTTTATATATAATTATTTTAAATTATTATATATTTCGAACAATATTGATTCGAACACGAACGAACACTTCACTGTTCGTGTTTGGTGCGTCTCGTTTGCTTATCGAACAAATCAAACATGAACTCCCTGGAGATGCGAACACAAACTGTTCTCAAACAGCGAATTTTTTTTACAGCCCTATATATGAGTCTATGGCTCGACTACCCTGTTACTTGACTAGCAGAGTTTGGCAAGACTATGTTGAGTTGAGGTTATTGGTTAGTCTTTGATGGTCTTCGGTTTGATCGTGTTAGCTCAACTGGTTAGATTAGCTAATTGGTTGATCTGATATGATTGTCGACCTTTGATTCATGATGAGGAGCTCTTGTTGGTTGAGTGAGGTCGGGTTTTTGGGTAGAGAGTGAATCATCGTAATCTGATAGGTAATGTATTCTCCACGAGGAGGAATGATTTAGATTTTTTGTGACACGCTTGCTTCTCGATCCCTGATAAGGAGCCTATAGGGCATCAGCGGGATGACTTATGGTATTTGAGGAGTTGAGTTTTTTTTCCTTATGTTCAAGCTTGGATCACCTAACGCTTTTAGTTTTGTGGACTCTAGCGCGGATGCCTGCCTCTTGTCGGCTTTGATTTTGGCTTTGGTTTGAATTGTTACATCCTATTAGATAAATGAATATTTCAGTCTTCTGCTAGTGACCCCCCCCCCCCCCCCCAACTCAGTTTTATTTTTTCTGCAGCCTAGACCTTTTAGATCTCCTAGACATTCGTGCCGGCACATTTCAGATGTACAACATACATAGAAAGTACACACATGCACACCAAGGCGGTTTTTTGCTAAAAAAAAGATTTAATTTAAATAGGAATTAATAAATTTTGTAAATCCAAAATTATTAAATCCAAAAAGGTTAAATCAAAAAAAATATGTGATTCAATTAAAGTAAATCGAGTTAAATCTTTTTGAAGTGTTTGGCTTCGAGAGAAGCGACGACTCTCCTATCATCTCTTAAATTCCTTAAATTCATCATATAATTGGATTTAATATATCCAGGATTAATATTAAAATAGAGATAATTTTGGATTTAGATAACACTGGGATTTAAATTAAGTTTTTTTTTTTTTTGTGCTTGACAAGTTAAGTTAAATTTAAAGCAAATTCATATTTAAATTGCGTACAAAACACCCCATAAAGTAATAGATTAAAGTTTAAATACATCTATTTAACGAAACATTAATTGAATAGGGATAAAAAATTTGAGTATAAATTTTTACACAGCTAAACATCAATATATTTGTGGACTATATAAATTGTTACATTTGACTATAGGGAAAACAATACATTTTTCAAAATTTTACTAGATCAAATATGTATCTCAATGCAATATTTATAAATTGTTAAGAAATTGAGGGCAAAGAAAATCAAAAATTGACAAAAATTCAGAAGAAAATACAAATATTTAACGAGGTTCAGTAATAAGTCTGCGTCATCGGGAGCAGAGCGACAATTTCACTATTCCAGAAGGAAAGTTTGGTACATACCCATAGAGTTACACACAAATATATAGATAAAACCCACAGATAAAATTACTAAAACGCTCCCGCTCCCCCAACTCACTTAACTTCAAGTGACACATCTTTTCACTCCAAGAGACATACCTCTTCACTCCAAGAGATACACATATTCATTCTAAGAGACACATATCTTCACTTCAAGAGACACACATCTTCATTCCAAGAGACACGACTTCACTCCAAGAGACACACATCCTCATTCCTAGAGACACATCTCTTCACTTCAAGAGACACGTCTTTTCACTCCAAGAGACACATCTCTTCTACTAATTTTTTGTATATGAGTCATGTCTAACAAATCTCCACTTTGGCGAAAATCCAACCCTTTAGGAGAAAAATACATTGGAGTTTCTCATAAACCAAAGTGGGTTGAGCTACCATGTCGTCTAACAACTGCAAACATTCAACAAGTTTAAGCAATGCCAGAACTTGTTGATAGTAACTAGCTTGGTCAACATATCAGTTGCATTTTCATCAGTATGCATTTTCATCAGTATGAACATGATTTTTAGCTAGATAAATGACACTCTGACTGTCACAATGCAATTCCAATGCAGCTAAACTCCACCTTGTTCAACACCCAGTTCTTGTACTAGCCCAACAAGTCATAATTTTGTATTATCATCATATGATTCAGCAGAGTGAACTTCATACACAACTGTACACCCCAATAGTTTATAAATATTACCTGTAGTAGTATTTCCTTTCATCACAGTCAATGCACCTTTAATAATTCGAATGGTTTCTTTATCTTTATCTGCCTTAGGAATAAAACCATTTCTGTGTAAAGTGCCTAAAGAAATTAAATTACTCTTCAAATCTATAATATGTCTTACATCACATAATGTTCTGACAGTTTCATCACACATCTTAATTCTGACTTATACAATACTAGCAATATTGCAACATCTATCATCACTAAAATAGACTGAACCAGAATCAGATAACCTGTATGAAGTAAATCACCCCCTGTTAGGCGTTATGTGAAAATCATTCTGAATCAAGAATTCATACATCATTCAATTGAGTTATTCTAACTGAAAGCATATCACCATTACTGCAATCTGAATTGTCACTCTGCACCATATTCACAGACTTGGATGATGCATCATGTTTCTCATCAGTCAGCTTTCTTGAGCTTTGGACAATCACTGTTCATATGACTCGTCTCCTTGCACTTGTAGCAATGAATCATCTTTTTGTCTTTAGACTTTGACCTGAAATTTTGCCTTCCAGAACTCGCCCTCTCCTCCTTCTTTCCACGATCCTTATTACCCTTAACATATAAGTTATTATCATGAGAGTTTTCCCCTACATTCTGCTTCCGCTGGTTATGAGCCAACAATGCTACAGTAATCTCATCAACTTTGATTATTTCTTTCTCATATGTAAAAGTAGTCACCAGGTGTTCATAGGAGGAATGCAATGAACACGACAAAATCATTGTTCAGTCTTCATCCTCAATACTCACATCAAGTCATGATAAATCTGTGATTATTTGATTGAAGACATTCATATGCCGACATTTTCATATGCCGCGCCAGATCAAAGCCTTATTGTATCTTCAGCCCATATAACTTTTGCTTCAGATATAGTTTATTTGTCGGAGATTTGGACATAAACTGACTTTTCAATTTATTTCATACCTCTCTTGGAGATTTCAGATTCATAACATCATACCTAATCTCATGCAAGACATAAAAGTATGGTACTTGCTGCTTGTTGTTGCAATTATTTCCAATCTCCATCTTCCATATTATCAGACTTCGTTGCTAGCAAAGCCTTCAAGATTTTATGTTGTGTCAACAGATCTTTCGCCCTTATTTGCCACAATCTGAAGTTCTCGGTTCCATCATATTTTACCACTTCGAATTTTACACCAAATAATGTCATCTGAAATTACTCTTATCAAGATCTGTCACGATTCTCAATTCAGGGAAGACTGCTTTCCGAGATTGCGTTCCTTCTTATCATTGAACCGTCTAAACTCCTTTGCCAAACTCCTCTGTGTCGGTGTCGGCGTCTGGTTTGAACTGTATTGAACTTTTTCGTTGAACTCCCTGAAGCCCACTCACCAACTCCACAGTGAACTGCCTCTCTGAAACTGCCGCAAACCGTCAGTCTTCTTCTTCCTCTTCGATCTCCTCTACGAAACTGCCGCAAAACACCTCTTCCCGCGATTCACGAACTCCCCTGCAAAACACCAAAGTTGCAAACTCCTTCTGGTCACTGAAGCCGCATGGTCGCGGGAACTTCGCCTGGTCGCTGACTTTCGTCTGGTTGCGATGCCGCGAATCCCTCTCGCCGAACCGCTGGCCTTCATCTCTCAACTGTCGCAATCCTAGAACTTCCTGAAGCCCTAGCCAAACCTTTATACCCAATCGTTGAATCCTTCTTCGTCCTTCCTGCACCGAATTTTTCTGCCCTAAAACCTCGCTCTGATACCACTTGTTGAGAAATTTAGGGCAAAAAAAATAAAGAATCAACACAAATCTAGAAAAAAAACACAAATATTTAATGAGATTCGACAATGAGCCCACGTCATCGGGAGCAGAGTGGCGATTTCACTATTCCAAAAGGAAAGTTCGGTACATACCCATAGGATTACACAAAAATATATAGATAAAACTAACAGATAAAATTACTAAAACACCCCCGCTACCCCAACCCACTTAACTTGAAGAGACACATCTCTTTTACCAATTTCTGGTATATGAGCCATATCTAACATAATTCAACACAAGGCCATTTAAATTTTAATTTTAACAAACTTATAAATGATGTGAACAATTTATGGAGATAAATTATTGACAATAAAAATGATTTTTTCTAATTTCAACTCAAATTAGAGGTCTGGAGAGCGAGGGGGCGGGTCCCCGTCCAAAGTCCCATTCTGTACTTGGAGAACCCTGAGATAATTTTAATGTGAATGTGATTTGCAACTGTCAAAGTTGTCAAACTGACAGGAATCAACAATACATAGACCGTCCTTGATATCTCAAGAGATGAGGGTATTGAAATCCCACGACACTTTTAATGAAGGATGTCATACATGGTCGGTATGACCGCTGGCTTGATGGAAGACCCCTGCTTTAATTATCTTACGACTTCCTTAATGAAGGATTGATAGTTATCTCTATCAGTATGGTTGGCATTATTAATGCTGCCCTGGTTGACCGCGCTTTTTGATGGATCGAGTTCAACCACTTATGCCAATGGACTCAATTCATTCGCTTCAGTCGGTGATAAGGCTGTCAAAAATGCTTGTTGCTCGCGAACTGCTCGTGTAAGGCTTGTTAAGCGACTTTTGTTCGATTCATTCGTTAAGCAAACGGAGCGAACACGAATAATTTTTTTGAGTTCGATTCATAAACGAGTCGAACATGAACAAATGTTTGTTCATCATATTCCGCTCATTTCGGCTCGAAATAATTAAATAATAATAATTATTTGTATTATATATATATATATATATATATATATATATTATATATATTAAATAAATGAAAATATTTATTATTTTTAAAATTTATTTGAGTGGTATGTTTATAAAAAAGATAAATTTGTAGGTGTGAGATATGTAAGTACATAAAATTTGGGCGATCTATATGTTTAATGTCCCTAAAGTAAAGCTTATCTCAAGCATTTGCTTATTTGGTGCGGTGGCGTTTTCAAAACGCATCTGACCTGTCTGGGTAAACTGCGTTTTGACAGCCTATGCATTTTCAAAACGCTGAAAACAACGTTTTCACACCGCACCTGTCTAGGTGCGGTGACAGCTTTCTGGCTGACATCAGACTTTTCTAAAAAAATAAAAATTTGTAGTAATTACCACACCTAATTTATCGTCATATTATTTTTAATCAGCTTATCAGCAGATTATTCAATAAGCTGCAGCTGCTCCAAACAAGTCACACCTCAGAGATGATAAAAATTAGTTTGTGAAAAGTCTTTTAAAAAACTAAGGCTCTACTAAAAAAAAATAAATAGCGCAGTTTGGGTGTATAACATCCAAATTGTTTTTACAAAAATTAAATAATTTATATAATTTAATAATAATTTAATTCATTGTATTATTTAAGAATCTTTTCATAAGGCACAATCCTCATAGTTTATTTCCTTAAAAATAAATTAATTGATTGTAATTAGGGGCATCTATACACATACCACCCAAATCCTATTTATTTACATGTCTAACACTCCAAAATGTTCACATTACATAAAAAATATCACAATTTTTAATAAAAAAATAAAAAAAAATTAAAATACATATTTTTCATGCACTTGATTGAGACATTATGCAAAAATTGAAATTTAAGCATTTGTTATGTAAATATAAAGGAATTGAGTGGTATGTATGTAAATCTTCCTAATTTTTTTTTTATATGAAACTGTGCATTTCACTTTTTATAAATTAATAAGTAATATTTTTGATGTGCTGTCAAAAATATAATTTCAAAAAAAAAAAGGGGCAATTTCATGCAGGCCGAAACATTGTATTTACAAATCAACCACTCTTTTCATTAATTTTTCTTTTAATCTGTATAAACGCTGCTGTGGATGGAGATTCACGCAACCTTCCGATAGCAGAAATAAAAAGCAGGTTCTTCCCTTGTTAACCTCCGGCGACATCTATCATTGTAATTAGGGTTTCATTTTTATGGAGAATTCTTCTCTTTCAATATCGTTGATCAATGCAATTTTCATTGGGTTTTCGTAGTTGATTGGTGGAATCTTTTTTGATCACTTGATTGCTGCGAAACAGAGAAAGGGTCGGCGATGGGTAACACGGGGAGTAGCGGAGGAGGAGGAGGAGGCGCAGGTCGACGAAGAAACCATGGCCATCACCATCAGCACCACGGCCCTTCTATGATTCCACCGCCTGCCCCGCAGCAACAGCCGCCGACGCCGCCTCCGGAGGTCTCGGCTGGTAATCGTTATGTGTTTGCTGCGGCGACGCCTTACCCTCAATACCCCAACCCTAATGCTCCGCAGTATTATCCGTACGTCGGTTCTTACCCGCCACCGCCGCCGATGCCAGCTCAGATGCCTCCGCCGTTCGATCACTACCCGCGTGGTGGCGGGGATCATCCTGCTTATCATCCGGGCTGGGCTACTGCGCCGAGGTATCCGTATTGCTCCGCACCGCCGCCCCCGCCTACTCCTTTCGCGGAGCATCAGAAAGCGATCACAATAAGGAATGATGTGAATCTCAAGAAGGAAACTCTGAGGATTGTGCCGGATGACGAGAATCCTGGAAAATACCTTGTTGCTTTCACCTTTGATGCCACTGTTTCAGGAAGGTAATGTTTTTTTATTATTATTTTATTTTGTTTTATATGTTTTTCAACTTATGTTTTTATTTATTTGTTTTTGCTGCATGCTTAGTTGTTCTGGTGTTTTTGAGCCTGGATATTTTTAGTGTGCCTGGTTGATGTAATTCGGGTATTTTGATTTTGAATCCTGATATTTGCTGAACATTGATAGCTCTTCCAGCTCAGTTGAAGTGCTCAGCGGTTTTTGTCATCTTTTACTAGTTGACACTAGTTTCAGGAGCACATAATGTGATTTTTGTTTATGCTGAGTTTAGATAGGTTTTGCAAGTAAAATTATCCATTTGTATTCTTTTTCTAAATGTATAAGAGATCTGGCCGGGTGTAATAATGTAAAATGGAATATTTTTTGGCTCCTCCACATTCCATCATGTATAAAATGTCTTAGTTCTCGTGCAAGCAATTTCCAAAATTTGATAGATAGAGTCAGGTGCATTTTGTACAACTAGACTAGGAAATTCTATTTATTCTATTACTTTGCCGAGTCATTTATTTTGGCTTGCCAGTTTACTTTATATGATTAATGTTCTTTGATGTATATATTTATGTACAATTTTTATTTTTTTGGAGGTCGTTAGTTTGAGTATGGTTTTTGAGACAAGGGAATACTCAGGTTTCATTTAGATTAAAATCATAATAGAAAGCCTTCCACCCCCTAAGATAGAATTAATACTTCAATAGTCTTAAGAGAGTTTGTCTTTCTTTCATTTGGTTGAATGTTGAAACCTAAATAAAATTCCAAAAACTTCGATCAACTTTTTTTGACTATTATGATTAGTGCTATAGTTTGATGTACATTATCATTATCATTACGGTGTATACTTTTTTTTTGCAAGCTTTTTTATTCAATTTTTATTAATATTATCTTAGGGCTCCTCTTCTTTTCTTTTTATTTTTTGGACACAAATTTTATCAGCTTGTTTGAGTGGCATGTTTTCTACCAATTGTTATAGATGTTCCAACCACTTTATTTTATTTCTAGTAATCTCATCTTCAATAGATTTCACTCCAACCTCTCTCTAATGTAATCATTTCTAATTTATTTTTCATAAGTTTGTCACTCATTTATCTTAACATTGTCATTTTTGTCACACTCAACCAAAATTAAATAACCTTTTTACAACCAAACATTCAAATTCTTATAGCATCACTGACGAAATTTTAATTTTATAAAATGCAGGTTAACATATATACTATTATCACACAAAACTTTCTAGGCACTTCTCCATTTTAATTTTCCAGTTTTATATTTAGCAGATATACTATCGTCTATATCTTACCATTTTTATATAATAAATACAAGATTCTTAAGAAAATACAAGATACTTAAATTTATTACATCCAAGTATCAACTTATCTTTTAATATTATTGAATTATAATCGTTAACCTTCATATTTACTTAATATGTATCATATATTCAAGTTTTATTCTACTAATTATAAGATCTCCATATTCTAATTATTTTTGTTACTGTTCTAAAATTTTCTACCAAATTCAATGTTAGGGCTTACCCGTCTGAGCATAACCCCACGACCATGCCTCCTTCCCATTTAGTCCATTCACAACGAAATACCGCTCCACCGAATAAACCTAATCACGTGTCTTCCCCCTAGACGATCATCATTTTCAACTTTCTAAATATTCACCCTAACTTCTCTCTCTTGTGGTTACCTCCATGTATCTATGGTAAAAATCTTTTCTTCGATCATAGTCATGCCCCATCTTGACTTCTCTCATTTCTTCTCCGTACTCTTCCATACCCCTTGCATAACCCCTTCCTCTTGTTTTAGCCTAATCCTTCAATCGAAAATCTCTAATCCACTCCCCATTGGAACCCTAGGAAGGGAATTCTTGATGCTGGATACTTTTCTCTTCATGTTCCTCTCGTCTGATCTATTTCCTTTTAGATTAGACCAAGAATTCTCCGGTCAAATCTTAGCTAGGGTTTGCAATTTGAATCGTCGGTTGGTTTTTGGATTGCTTCTCAATTGGCCTTTTCATCATCTCCTCCAAGGCCTCAAATCAACCTACAAATCAGTTTTCCATAGAAGAAAATGTCTATTTTATGGTTGAGAACATTTCCTTCATCCCAGATTTAAGTTGTCATACTTCTTTTAATCTCTCTTCCGAAGTATTCACTTTCTTTGTTGCCAACTCTAAGATTTTGCTTTATTGTTTTTCAACTAGGGCACGCTGCAATAGTTGCCAACCAACTTGAATCATGATAGTACTGCGAAATTGGGTCACGGTATGCCACAGTCCCATGGTTTGCATCCCAATATCTAGGGATCCGCATGTTTCTCTTAGATGGTTTTCCATCTAGCTCGATTTGCAACTCTATCGCGAGGTTTGGTCACAAAGGCAGTGGGGTGATACACCAAAATAATGTACTGTTTTAAATACCTATTTTATGCTTATTTTTGGTGCTATTGCACTTTAAAGAAGATTATTTTTGTGTTTTTGTTGCATGTATATCATTTTTAGCATTTAGAGCAAAAATGACAAAAAAGACAAAATTTGGAGCAAAAAGAGTTAATTTTGGATTCTGGCGCATGATGCGCCAAAATTCAGAGAGCTGATGCGTTAGAGACGACTTTTTCAAATTAAGTCGATTCGAGACGAATTTTGCGCAAATTTTCAAAGGGACACTTGTTCTACACACCTCTTGGAGTAATTTAATACATCTAGACACTTTGGAATGACACTTTGGAAACATCTAGACACTTTGGAATGTTCTTTTATGAAGGGATATGACTCTTGGATCAAATGACACATTTTTTGAATTCAACAAAGTTGATTTTAGAGGAATTTTTAGAGTGAATTTTGAATTCTTTTCCAAAGGAGGCAACCCAAAATAAAAGAGGAAAACTTGAAGTGGCTAGGGGAGACCAAAAAAGAAGAGGCTTTTGGGTGCGGCGTGAGAGGTAGAGAGAGAGAGAAGGGGAAATTTTCTTTTAGGTTTGTAAGATGAGAGAGAAGGTGAGAGATTTCTTCTTCATTACATTTCTAAGAGAGAATTGAGAGTGATTGTAAATAGAGAAAAACTTGGAGAGAACTTCTAGGGATTTGTTTGGGAAAGATTGTGAGATAAGTTGTATTTTTATTTCTTTTGTTTTGTAAACTTTTTTTTATATATGAAATTCGTGTTTTATTGTATCCTTCTTGTATCTTTTATTGTATCCTTCTCATGAATTCTGAGTAGTCTTCTCTATCCTTCTCCCCACTTTGAAGATATAGTTTTGTGAAGAATAAATTTTGTTTTTTACAGTTTTAAATGATAATAATTTGTGATGATTTGAACTCCGATCTTCATTTACTTTTCGATCTGACCAATTGAAATATTAAAATTTGTTGAGAGATTGTTGAGAGACATATGTGTTGAGAGACATATGTTCTTTAATTATATATGATTTCTACAACATAGGGAGAATCACATTTGATTTCATGGGAGAGCATGTCATCCATGAGATTGAGTGCAAATAAATATGAAAAAATACTTTTGTTGGATGCAGTTGGAGATTTTAAGGTGATAGATTAAAACCCCCAATTTAGTTCAGTTGATTGAAAAATAATGCAAGATTGTTAGCCCTCAAGGGAGGGAGTAGTGAAAGCTCTGGAGTGGCAGCCGATATTCCCTCAGCCGAACTATGAAATTAGGGATCAAACTCTGGATTATTCAATGTTCTTTATATTACTCGGAAGAGGGTAAAGAATAAGATTGCTCCTATTTAACACAAAATAATTTATATATATATTTTTTCAAATGGTTTCAATTTCTTAAAAAATCATATACTCATTATAAAGGAGAATGATGTTTTCTTAAATTTGAACTTTTCATCACAAAAAAAAAATTGTTTAATTTTTGCAATTTTACTTTTGAAAGTTTAATATTTAGTTTAGTTTAATTCCTGTAATCTTACATTTGCATTTTAATTAGCATTCACCTGAGTAGTCAATTTACAAATTTCACATTTTACTTTTATTTATTGTTTTTATTATAAAATAATTTTCATAATTTACTTTAGGATTTTCCAACTTCTTTGTGGGATCAATATCTAAGACTCCATTAGAGCTCTTTGTTACTTGAACAATACGTATGCTTGCGTTGATATTTATGAGAGATTTGACAGTTTAAAAAGAGTTTTAAAAGATAAATTATATTTATAAAAAGAGTTTTGTTAGGATTATATTGCATATTTATTATAAATTTGTCTGCATCGAGTTTTTGGCGTCGTTAAGTGGTGTCAACTTCATAAATATTTGCATATACAAATCTCCCTGTCATGGGGATCTCGATTTTGCTTTCTTGATAGCTTGCTCGCGGTTGTATCGAGCCTATAGTATGCCATAATTTAGTCGTTTGCTTCTCTGCTATGTGGAATCGTGACACCGCTGCATGTGTTTCTTCGGGAAGGTGCGACTTAAGCCCCTTTAAGTATTGATCCTGCACCTTGTAAAAAGTGATCCCGTTAGTTTTCGATCGCAAATGTTTCTTGCAATGCCCTATATCCTGTAGCCCTATATGCTTTCTGCGTCGCGATCCTTCTACACAGATTAGGGCAAAACCCTAACAAGTTCACGCCCGAGATTCTCCTCATAATCGAATGCTCTGATACCAATTTGATATGCACATAGACGAATTCCCACAGAAATTAGGGCAAACCAATATTTTCTTTAATAACACGAAACAACATAATCTGATTGCATAAAGATAGACACCTATAATTCAAGAGGTAGGTGATATCTCCCGACTTCAGACAACAATTTCATAGTGTAACCTAATCCTCAGCATAATAAGCCCCATTATACCCCATAGTAATAACTAATAAAAGTATAAATTGTCCTTAAACGCCGACGTGACACTTTCATTAAAAAATGAGCTGAAAGTGTAATAGTTGGTTTGTTGTAATACCTTTTTTTTTTGCCATAGAAAAGAGCTTTGTGAAGTGTTTGCACGGTGGGAGTTTCTTCAAAATGTTTAAGTTGAAATGTTCAAGTTCAAAATCTCGGGCTATCCATTCTGTTTGTACCTTTTTCAATACCTATAGTGGTTCTGGTAAAAAATGGTGATGTGTAGGAGGTTTGCTATAAATTTCATAGCTTGTAGTAGTTCCAAAGAATAGTAAACTTGAAGCATGGAAGATTGGGTCAAATGAATTGTGTTTTGCATTGGATGAAGCTAAAATAGATCTGAAACGCTAGTTTTAGATCAATTTAAAATTGATCCAAGATCAGCATTTCAGATCAATTTTGGCCATGTCCAATGTAGTTTGATGACATGATCCGATGAGTACTCATTTTTTTAAATTGGCTATCAAGATATGAAGATGCCCATTATTTTTTTTAACCTTAAAATGTCTTTAATGCCTTTCTTTTCTCCTTTGCCTTTCGTTTCTTGCCTTATGAATAAACATTGAATATTTCACTTTATTTTGTTAAATATTTGCCTTGTTTATGAATACTCTTGTTATTATCTGTTTTTTAATCATTCACCTTTCCTTTCTTTTGCAAACATTTATGATTAAAATATACTACAATGAGTTTTTTAATCAATGATGTTTTTTGTTTTGTTCCAATCATTGGTTATTCTTCGATTAGATCATCACAGGCTCCGTATGTTTATCTTATTGCACGCCAAAGTAGTTTGTAATAAGATCACGTTATGTCTTCTCATGATAGTCTTAAATTTTTTAGTTATGCACTAAGAGATTTTAGTTTATTTAAATTTTTATCCTTAGGTTGTTATTCAATTGAAAGCATATTTGCATGAATTATCCTCCCTCCCTCCCTCTCACACGCACACACCCACGCGCGCGCGCATAAACACATTTGATTTGTGCAATTTCTTCACTCTCTATCTCACTTTCACACGCACACGCGCACACCCAAACATTTGGGTTGTGCAATTTCTTCTCTCTATCTCTTACGCGCACACACACACATTTGGTTTGTGCAATTTCATCTTCTTTCGATTGGGCTGTGTACCAATTTCAGAAATTACAAACATAGCCCTCAATCAGTCGAAAAAAAAAAGACACCAAATGGTTGTAAATTGAATGTGGTGGACTGATTGACGACTATGTTTGTAATTTCTGAAATTGGTAGACAGCCCAATCAAAAGAAGAAGAAATCGCAAATGATATCTAAGCTCAGTTTGAGATTCAACATCTCATTGATCGCTTCTTTTTGTTTGTGATCTTTCTACCAACTCCTTAATCATGGTTATGTTACAAATGATATCATAATTATGTGAATGATTGGGCAACCTCACATCATTCACGCGACAACCCAGTTCACTTTGACTGATCTCTTCTAGTTGTTATTACATTTCAAAATGAGAAAAGTGTCAAAATGGTACCCTGACTTTTTCTAGGGTTTCATTTTAGTCCCAAAGTCTATAAAAGTGTCAAATTAGTCCCCAAAATTTTGTAACGGGGGCTAAAATAGTCCATCTTAGGGACCTTTTTAGCTCATATTAAAAGTGTTTGAGTATTAAATTTGTACTTTTATAAACTCTAGGACTAAAATAACCCCGTATAAATAGCCGGAGACTATTTTAGCACTTTTCTGATTTCAAAATAGAGACAATTAACTCCAACTTTACACCTACTGCATCTACTCACGAAAGCTCCATCCATCCCATTAGCTTTACCAATCCCACTACCTCTACATAGTAATGTTATTGGGAATTTTGACCAGTCGCTTTTGACTAAGCCTGAGTTTGATAGTGTTGTTGAACTTCATTATAGTTTTGCACTTTTGTATGGCCCAAATTTTATTTTGAGACAATCTCCATTCTGAAATGGCGTTTGAGTTTGAGCATGTGCTAATGCTAGAAAATGATGTTGATATTGTTTTTTGCTTGCTTGTTGATGTTTCATCACACTATAACGTAAAGCTACAACATGTTGTTGAGCTTGAATAATACAAGCCTCTGCTCTTTTGATGGAGATCCAGAATGTTTCACAACATCCTTGTCTAGTTTGCTTTATCATCAATTACACTAATTGACTTTATTTTACCTCTGATGCTACTGCTTGATGAGTTTTTTTTTTTTTTTTTTTTTTTTTTTTGGGGTGGTGATCATTATTTCATTGCTATGATTTATTGCAACATTCAAAACTAGAGCCCCTATTCCTTTTATGGGTACATATTCTGTATATGTTGCTATTTTATGAGATGCCTATGTGCCAGTTCAACCTCTACTGCCACATGGTCATCACCTTTAAATTCTATTGAGAAAATTGTCTGTTAGCCTATGGATTAATTGATGTAGACTGATCGTAACCGTTAGTTCTTGTTTGATCGGATCATCATAAGCTCCATGTTTTCTTGTTTATTGCTTGTCAAAATAATTTAAGCATGTTTAAAATGCATTCCCAGATTAATTGATGTAATTTTTATATAATTGATTCTACATATTTGTTTCAAATCATTGGTTTGTGCAATTTCTTCTTCTTTTTATTGGGTTGTGTACCAATTCCAGAAATTGCCAACATGGCCTTCAATCAGTCCACCACATTCAATTTACAACCATTTGGTGTCTTTTTTTTCTCTTATACTATAGTTGTATTAGATTATTGTTGACCTCATTTTGGGTGAGGTCTTTACTTCTCTCCTTAGAGCTTAGGGTCTAGCCTTATGTTTTCTTTGTTTTACCCTCTTAGAGGACTAGTACCAGACCCACACCATTTAGAAAATTCGAGCCACCTCTTCACTTCTTCGAGTCTCGCATGGGTGGTCCCGAATCCTCGGCATTTCGTTAAGTTGATTAGGATCGACACATGAAACTCGAGTCGAGTTTCTACATTAATAGGAGCGCCATTTGCTATTCGAGCGCTCGATAACGCCGCATTTTGCGCATGCATTGCACCCCGCACGATTTGAATTGAATTGACTTGTCCGTCGACGAACTCGTCGCGGATGACAAAACGGACCACACAGATGCATCTGGGACGTCGACTTTAGCCGGGAGGGACACCCATATTGCTATGGTTTCTCGCACGAGCGATTAACACGAATATCAATGCACTTTTTTTTTAATTTGCGTTGCGGGGGCCCGGGCTCAACCTAGGTTCGGCTCGGGTTCGATTTGGGTTTGATTCGAGCTGGACTTGGGTTGAACACGGGCTAATCGCCAGCTCACATAATTTCGAATTTCAAAATTCAAAATTCAAAATTAAAAAGGAGCATTTAAAACCCATATTAATTGAATATAATCAGGTGTTATTTGTTTCCAATTAAACCTCCCTTGCGTATGGGAAAAAAATTACTTCACCAAAGGTTTCACATAACGACTCCAAATTGTCCTCGTATCCTTTGCGACAGAAGGCTTGATTTGATCATCCCTTCGCTCACAACCCCGCTTTCGAGAGATCACACTCGATTCCTTCCTCCTCAACACCGAACCCCACCTGCTTGCCTTTCTCTTCCGGACGCAGAAGAAGGCCCATTTGATACCAGCCTCCAGCTCCTCTGCTCGATCCCGCTCGCCTCACTCTCCCAAGCGAAACTCCTACTTGCCTCCCTCACTCGACAGGATTCTTTCTTTCTGCGAACCGAAGCGACTCGTCTCTGCGAACCGTAGCCCTCGATCCCACTCCTTTGCTCGCTCGCTCTCCTCTGTCACATATACAACTACATTTTAATTGTTGTTGTTTTATCATTGCAATTTACTCTTGCTCTAACACATTATGTAGGTGTTGATTGCAATTTTATTTTCAAAGCAAAATAAAGTTTAAAAAAATTAAACAAAATTTTCAAAAAAAAAAACAAAAACATAACACATACTTTTGAATTTACGAAATTCTCTCAAAGGAGGTAACCCACAGTTGCTAACGAGATCTCTCCGCTTTAAATGGATTTCACAACTCATTTAAACTTAGTAAATTCAAAAGAAAATAGTTATGCCGGAACGAGGGAATCGTGAGATCCTAACCGGTGTCGCTCTAATCAACTTTAACCCCCCTCATAATGAGAACAAAACCGAAACCTTGAAACACATATGGTACAACCTTTTGAACCGTAGACTTTAGGATTGCTATTTCGACGAGAAACTTGGAGCAACTTCGTGGGCAGCATGACAAGGAGCTTGGAGTGGTCTACAAGTGGAGGTAGCCGTCATCCTACAACAATAAAACAAGTCTACACCAGATAAACTTTTCTAGTCTAAACAACACTTAGGATTTCGATGTAGCTTGCACAGTGTGATGTAAATCCTCGCCCTCTTTTAGGCTCATGCAATGTCATACTGAGCAGTATAAGGGTCTGTTTGGGGCAGCTGCAGCTTATACAGCTTCTGCTGATAAACAACTTATTCTGATAATCTGCTGAGAAGCAGCTGATTCAGATAAGTTGGCTGGTTGTTTGATTTGTGCGTTTGGAAAACAGCTGATTCTGGATAAATGACCATTCTACCCCTGTTTTGGATAAATTGTTTGGCTGTTTGATTTGTGTGTTTTATAAACAGTTTATTTGCAGATTTTTTTAGTTGAATGAATAATCTGTCACGCAGAATTTGTAATTTTTTCTAATGTAAAGACATGAAAATGCATAAGAGTTGATTTACATTATATAACTCAAAAAGTTTAAAGATTTACAAAACTAAGGGAATCTGAAACGTGTGAAGGGGTTGATGAAGGGGAGAGACGTGGTTTGCCTCTCTCAATGGTCTATTGTAAAGGTGGACAAAATTACTTTTGCAATGGTCTCTAGTAAAAGCAAACAGAAGAAAGAGAAAGAAGAAAGTTTCAGAGGTCTCGTCATCTACAATCCCAACATTGCCTTCCAAGCTAGCTATAATTGCGATTGTTTCTCGACGCTGGTATTGGGTGAAACCAGGAGAGCGAGAAAGGAGAAAGATAGGATGAAACCAGGATAGTGGCGAGAGAGATTGTTTTTGGGCAGCTAGACTATGAAAGCTTTACGGATTTATAACCGCACATTTTATTTGTGAAATAAGGAATATTAATGTGAAAAGTGTGTGCTCAATATGTAAAAACCCTTAATTTTATGAGGAATTTACATACATCATCCAATTCTGGTGCATTTATTTATCTCACAACTAAACTTTATTTTTTTCGCATAATGCATTTTTTCTTATGTATGAAAATGTGAAATGTAATTCATCTTTTCATACATAGGTTATGTTTTTGTAGTGTAAAAATTAAAATTAAGATGTGAGATAAGTAAAAAGTAAATGCACAAGAATTTAGTGCTATGTTTGTAAATTTCAGTAATTTTATTTTGGCTTCCGCAATCCAGGCTTCGTGCCCTGGTCTATTCAAAGGAAATCATCAAATTTTAATTCCTTTAATTCCTTCCCAATGAGGCTAGAACATATGAGAGTTGTACAACCCAATTACTTTTAATTCCTTCCCAACCAAAGAAGAAGAAGTAATTGCAAATGTGATTATCTGATTTCGTTCTTCACCATGTAATACAATAATGTAAGTACCGAAGAAGAAGAAATGCAGAAGAAAAAGAGGAAGAACTGTAGACGAAGAAGAGAAATAAATGTCGTAGAAATGTCTGTCGAGGTGCGAAGAAGAGGGAGAAATGGTTGTCGAAAAACCTGTGAAGTTGCGAAGAAGAGGACACGGAAGAGGTTATATCTGTCGAGAATGACAAAAAAAATGCTTGGCGAAGAAGAGCGCGAAGTCGTTAGGAAGCAGAGAGCCGAGAATGCCGAAGAACGGAAGCAGAGAGTCGCGAGTTACGGCAGACCTCAAAGCTTCTCGACCGAATGGGGAGTGCGGAGGATCGGCTTCGAAGCTCTATTCCTTGAGGGTATGTGGGTAAAACGGGCGTTCGAAACGCTGATCGCGGGGTTATACCTGCGATCCCGTTTTTGTGAAAGTATAAACGCTGTTATGGGATAATCAGGTAAAACATGCAAACCTAACGGTGCGGCAGCATTTTTAAAAACGCCACCACACTTATAAGCTGCCCAAACGAACCCTAAGTTCTAACTCGTTTTAGGTTCCGAGGTTGTCATCCAAAACGACGTAAAACCTCTTATCTCTGCAGGCTATTTGCATAACCAGTTATTATGCAAGTATAAGTCCCAACTCCCAAACAATATAATTGACAAGATTGAATACTCAAATAACATCCTCTCTAAAACACAGCAACGCATTAGGATAGTTTGAGAAGTAACTGAAGTTTCTCCTTAGGATCTGTGACATCCCCCTATCTTTTACTTTCTTTGAACTCATGAAAGAATTGTTCCTACTTGAGCAACTCTCATTTGTTTTTCCACGTCCTATCGTGAAAACCTAAACTTTGAATTCCTGAAGACTAGTACTACTGATCATTATCGAGAGTTTTTTCAAGTGACTCCCCTCATTTGGGATGTAATTAACTATAAGAGCTTGCCTCTATAGGGAACTTGGAACCCAGGTAAAATAAACCCTATTTAATCTTTGTATTAAAAAGAAGAACTTGTCAGTCACACATAAACGGTTTGCAGACCAAACAGATATCACAAATCTCTTAGTTTGCAGGATTGAGTCTATCGTCGGGGTCTATACTTATCTCTCGGAATTTGTAGTATTCAACATACTGGGCATAATTATGCAAACTATTATATGAATGAGATCCATTCGGTCTCATGAAATACTAATTTCATAATTTAAACTATATACCTTATATTTAAATTAAATTTTCGAAAATTGTATTTTCAAAATGAAATCGAAAAATTGAGCGACAATTATATGCTATCTAAGCTCAGTTTGTGATTCAACATCTCATCGATCGCTTCTTTTTGTTTATGTGTTCTTTCTACCAACTCCTTAATCATGGCTATGTTACAAATGATATCATAATTATGTGAATGATTGGGCAACCTCACATCATTCACGCGACAACCCAGTTCACTTTGACTGATCTCTTCTAGTTGTTATTACATTTCAAAATGAGAAAAGTGTCAAAATGGTACCCTGACTTTTTCTAGGGTTTCATTTTAGTCCCAAAGTCTATAAAAGTGTCAAATTAGTCCTCAAAATTTTTTAATGTGGGCTAAAATAGTCCACCTTAGGGACGATTTTAGCATATTAAAAGTGTTTGAGTATTAATTTTGCACTTTTATAGACTCTAGGACTAAAATAACCCCATATAAATAGCCTGGGACTATTCTGGTGCTTTTCTCATTTCAAAATTGAGACAAACAACTCCAACTATACACCTATCACATCTAATCACGAAAGCTCCATCCATCCCATTAGCCTTACCAATCCCACTATGTTATTGGGAATTTTGACCAGTCGCTTTTGAGTAAGCCTCAGTTTGATAGTGTTGTTGAACTTCATTATAGTTTTGCATTTTTGTAAGGCCCAAATTTTATTTTGAGACAATCCCCATTCTAAAATGGCGTTTGAGTTTGAGCATGTGCTCATGTTAAAAAATGATGTTGAGATTGTTTTGTGCTTGCTTGTTGATGTTTCATCACACTAGAACTTAAAGCTAAAACTTGTGGTTGAGCTTGAATAATACAAGCCTCTGCTCACCATTGTTGTTTATCAGCATCTTTTGACGGAGATCCAGAATGTTTCACAACATATTGGTCTAGTTTGCTTCATCACCAATTGCACTAATTGACTTTATTTTACCACTGATGCATTGCTTGATGAGTTTTTTTTTTTTTTTAAATTTTGGTGATCCTTATTTCATTGGTATGATTTATGGCAACATTCAAAACTAGAGCACCTATTTCTTTTATTGGTACATATTCTGTATATGTTGCTATTTTATGAGATGCCTATGTGCCAGTTCAACCTCTACTGCCACATGGTCATCGCCTTTAAATTCTTTTGAGAAATTTGTCTTTTAGCCTAGATGAATTAATGTAGACTTATCTTAACCATTAGTTTTTGTTTGATCGGATCATTATAAGCTCCATGTTTTCATGTTTATTGCTTGTCAAAATAATTTAAGCATGTTTAAAATGCATTCCCAGATTAATTGATGTATGTTTATTCTATGCCAAAATAATTTAAGTATGTTTATATAATTGATTCTACATATTTGTTTCAAAACATATACTGCTAAATTGAAAGCGTGACTGTCTGAAATCTCCAAACTAGATGTTAGCTGGTTTGTGGATGCTGGAACTGTTGTTACATAACGGCTATGTCATTTTTCATTAGCTTGGCGAGGACTTAGCAAATTAGTCTAGTAATTAGTGGATATTACGATATCTGAATTCAGAAGTGGTACCCTTTGTGTGTAGAAGAACTTGTTGTTTTTGAATTTATAATACCTCTTTTTTGTGGCGCCTCACTTGTAAATATCTTGAATCTAAAAAATGATAGAATATGTCTTGTTTTTTGTTTTCTAATAACGTGCAAATGCAGAAAAGTTGATCTTATTTTCTTCTTTCATAAAATGATTGCCCAAGTTTTCTTTTACTGAGGGATTGTGTGTACTATAATGTTTTATTGATAATCTTTTCTTATGTCATATTGCTTTTGTACTTTTTAGGATTTGTTTGGGGCAGTTATTACTGTTTTGCTATTCAGACTGTTGCCACATTTTTGTTTGGATGTTATTTTTTGTGGCATTTACATACATACCACCCATTTTTTATTTAACATATCTAACATCTAAACTTTATTTTTTTACATTAATACCATCCAAATATTTCATATCACATAAAAATACCATCATTTTAACTTTTAAAAAGTGAAATACATCTTTTCATGAATAGGTTCTGGCATCTATGTAAAAATTAAAGTTTAGGTGTTAAATTCGTTAATACTTTGGAATTAAGTGGTATGTACGTAAATCTTCTTATTTTTATTTACTGTTTTCATAATTTTTTATGGAGTGAAGCTTCTTTTTAGAATCAAAACTCTTAAGAGTGCGATAGTTCTAAGAAATTTATTATATGATTTCTTATTTTTTTTACTGTTTCATAATATTTGCAGCAGCTTTCAAATAATTTAATTTTCTTACAGCAACTCTACACCTACCTTTTCAAAAATCTGCTGCCACTCGAAATGGATCCATAGTTTTTCAGCCTATCACTGTTTTGTTTAATGGTTGTAAAATGTAAAGTTGCCTCTTTCCTGTGCTATAACTGTATTTAGGTTTACTTTATAATTTATTGTGTTTATTGAAGTGTGCTAATGCCCTCAGTAGATTCGATGTGCTCTTTTACTGGTTTAGCTTGCTGTTACTTGGTTTTATATAGTTCTGAATTCGAACATATAAATGGGGCTAACATGGTTTCTCATGTTGGCAGTATGATGAAATGTACATTAATAGCATGGACCGTTACAGCTGAAAGTCCTGTTTAGTTATGGTATCGAAGAGCTAAAAGACCATGGTTATGCAATTTGGGTAATACAGAGGAGTAAGTTAATGATGGGGCAGAATTCATCTGTTATGATAGTTAAAGTAGATTTGATATGAACTAAAAATAACTAAACATGTTATAACACCTATTTACTTTTTGGCCTTTTGGGATCACATTTGATTTTTTGTTTTTATTTTTAATTTTTAACTTTTAATTTTTAATTTTATTCATATTTTTAATTGAAATAACATCTGTTTAATATGTTATAACATGTTTAGTTATTTTTATAAATACTCAAAATAACTTCTACATGCTTTGAATATTTCTAAAATAAAGCATAAACAAAAATAAAATACAAATAAAAATGTTTTAAAACAAGCCATTAGTCCGAGAGATTGTTTTTTCGTGACTAACAAAAGACCTTGGAAAGCCATATCATTTACTTAACCTGAAGGAACTTGCTTTCTTAAAAATGCTCGTCATACTGATCATTTTGCAAAGGACAGGTATAATCTTTGTAGGATCTGTTTTTGGATGGATGCCATTCTACTATTGCATTCTTAAAGTATGTTTTGGAGAATCTAACTTTTGTGTTGTTTGACTATGTTCATCGCAGTCGTCAAAGTTAGCGAACAATGGTCAAAACTATATATACCCAAATTTAGCACCTAGTGAACATGGGACTAGGTGTGTAAACGAATGGAGCTCAAGCCATTCTCAACTTGAATTTAAGCTTGATTAATTAATCAGCTCATGAGTTGGCTTGTTTATCATGAAAGAGAGAATTTAAGGTAGTGTTATAATAAAATGATAAATAGAATAAACAATTACTTGGAGATTAAACCAAAAAAAAAGAAACCACCTATCATAAAATATAAAAGATTATTTTGAAGCATATTGAACAATTTAAAAATATAGTCTTGAATTTTAATATATTTTCAGTATATTTTATTTTAATATTTTTTTAAATGAACTGGCTCACATGCTAATGAGTCAAGTCATGGCTGGCTTGACCTTGGCTTTTAGTTCATCGAGCTCAATTCACAAAGCCACTTAACGAGTTGAACTGGAGCCGGCTAACGAGTTAGCTTGGCTCAATTACATCCCTTCACAGAATACAATGGGAAATAACTCTGGAAACTGAAGAATATGGTAAGCCATATAAGAAATTGCAAAGTTTAAAAGAGAATAAGGAAACATGCACCATCAAAATTAAACTGGGATAAATGGCTTCTTTCTGCTTACTCCATTGCAATTCTTCTGGTTGACTCATGCACGAGTGATTAATGTGCATAGATGATTTATGCTGGAACCAAACACTTCTGGCGATGAAAAGCTTTATTTATCGGTTTGTATTTGGGGTCCCTTTGATACAAAGAATACTTTTTGAAATATAAACAAATTTGATCTCCTCTATTAACCTAAGCACTTATGGAATTTGTAGAAACAATTCTACTCCATGACATGCCCTTTTGGTCAATTTATATGGGATTGAACATTTTGATCATGTAATTTCTTTTTCCTCTCCGAGGGTCGTTAGCATTGTTAAATGGACACATTCGTTTTTACTTTAATCTACTTTCAAATTTGATAGGCAATCTGTACCTTCCATGTACAATCAAACTGCTATCTGATTAATTTCTTCTATGTACAGCATTTCAGTTTTCTTCTTCGCCAAAGAAGGTCTTGACTGTAACTTGATACCAACAAAGGATGGCTTGCTTGCTCCAGTAACTGTTTCATTTACGGATGGCCTTGGCCAGAAGTTTAATCAGTCATCTGGTACTGGAATTGACCTTTCCATGTTTGATGAAGCCGAATTGATAAAGGAGGGAGAAACAGATGTTTTCCCCTTAGTAATCAAAGCAGAAGCGTGCCCTGTTGATAAACAAGGATTGGAAGGAAGTCATCGTACAGTTACTCCAAACTCTCAGATAACTCAGGCCGTGTTTGAAAAGAAGGAGAATGGTGAATATCAGGTTCGGGTGGTGAAGCAGATCTTGTGGGTGGATGGAACCAGGTATGAGCTGCAAGAGATTTATGGAATAGGAAATTCTGTTGATGGTGACTTTGATGGGAATGATCCTGGCAAAGAATGTGTGATTTGTCTCTCAGAACCAAGGGACACTACTGTCCTCCCCTGCAGGCATATGGTAATTATTATCTTGAATTTCTTTTGTTCCCAAATTTCATAGTTTTTGTAATGTGGCTGAGATCTGTGCTTTGGCTTGCTAGTTTACTGTAGGGCTGTGAACAATTCAATTTTGAGCCGGTCCCCACTCGACTAGAAATTGAATTTGAATCGATCTCAAGTTAGCTCAAAATCAAAACGAGCTGGCTTAAATGATTTGATCAAATCTGGCTCAGAAGTTGGAAATAATTTGCTCATGTTGATTGATTCAGCTCAAAGCTACTGAATAAAAATTAATTTATAAAAAACAGAAATTATAAATTATTTGTACAGTCCATAAAAACAAAAATTTAATATAAATCAATTCAAAATAAAATCAAAAGTTTAACTTTAGCTAGTAAATTTTCACGGGCCTGATCCAATTTTATGGCACAACCACAGTTGCAGTATACTCAAGAATCAAGGTCTGTAGTTAATGCAAAGAAAAATTGAGAAAAGAGAAGAGGAAGATTTGGTGTTGGGAGAAAATGAGGATAACAGCTGATGAAATTGATGCCCAGAGACCCTAGGTGGAAGCAACAAAATATCAAGCAGCAGGGGAGGGGAAAAAGCCATAAAGAATTCACAAATTCACGGCTTGCAAATTAATGACTGGCTAGGGCTTTTTGGGAGGTTGGGAGGTTTGGACGTAAAGATCACTTGAATCCATTTTTTTGGGAGATTTACTAATTTGTGGAGTATCTCGCTTTCCATTATGTATCATGAGTTCACAAGAAAAGGGGAAAAACAACTAGAACTAAAATAAAATCCCTAGCATATTTGATATCTTTGATTTCGTGCCAACCAAAATATCGAGTATAGTTCAAGCTATGGTCTACTGCTTGCGCAATCTAAATTTTTATTTTGCATTCTACTAAACAAATTTATGTATAAATAAAAGAAAAAGTACTTCAAGCCACTCAATCTACATCTCAAAATAAACTTTGATCCCCGCTTTCATCCCAAGTTCATCTTAAGCCAAAATTTGAATTGACTTTTGATTACTTGACAATCTTCAAGCAAAACTCTAGACTCTATTTATTTGTGGGCTTAAAAGATTTATGACCTAGACTCACGTGAGGATTTTGTGTGGTTTTGGGTCAAATTATCCAGAGACATTAAATTTTAGATAAGACACTACCTAGAAATTTTGTTATTATTTTGTAAGGATTTTTTGATCTTGTTTGAGGCTGTTCATAAGTACAACCCTAATGATTAAGTGTTGCTCCCGATAGAGCGCTGAAGGTTCGAATTCAACATATGGTAGTAGTAGTTAGGTTATATATTTAGAAAAGCTACCATCCTTAATTTAAGAGCAGATGGTGGGGGAATGGTGACTACTCCGATCAGGGACTTATGATTTTGTCTTCTTGGGTTGTCATGATCCTGGTTTACTTAATCAAAGGAGATTATCAAGCCAACCTGACCGAAAGATTCTTGTCAGCATTTATGGGTTGTTTCTTCCAAAAGAACTTTGTAGATTTTTGGTAACTGTTTGTTTAAGGGGATAAATTTAAGTCAACATCAGTTTTTAAAGGGTTTTATGACTCATCCAATGCACCCAAATTTTCACGTCTCAAGAGGCAAAGCTATTGGCCAATATACGAGCTAGAATTGTGATCGTAATTTAATAGTTTTATTTGGTGGCAACATGCATCTAGTGCGGTTTTGAATGAGTCGAGTTTTTCAGAACTAGAAAAGCTCATTTACCTCCACATTAAAGACAAACAATTTGCTGTCTTCAGTCATCTGAAAAGTTGTGTATTTCTCTTCTGTAGAGCATAAGATATAGACTTAAGATCTACTTAGTGGCTATCCTAGAGGCTAGTGGATGGTTGAGACCCAAATTAAAATAAAATCTTTTGGTCATAATTTGACTTAACGACAACCATGCGGATAGAAGATACAAGATACGAGTTATGTATTTATTGGCATAAGATCATTTGAAATTGATTATAGAAATTCATCTGACATGACATTGCCTCTTCATGAATTTGGATTAATTTTAAATTTATCATCTTCGACAAATTAATGATGATGGATGCATTTTTACTATTTATTGTAGATGATGAAGATCTTAACATTTTAAATTTACATTTAAAATTTTAAGAGCTTTATTTCTAAAATGAGCTGATTCGGTTGAGATTTTCTATCAGACCTTGTCAATATTGCTTGCTTGCAACGATCAGATCTATGATTTGCATATGTTTTAATTTATTTTAAAAATTTATTCAATTCAAGTTTGTCAGCTTAGATATTTGTAATATAGTGGTTCATACTTGTGACTCGCTCGACAGCACTCCTACGTGTCATTTGTTTTGGTTTTGAAAATTTTGAATTGTGGCGTGCTTTTTAAAGCGAGGAGAGTTTGATTGAATTTTCTGTTGTTACCCGCTTAACATTTTTGGTTTGCAAAATTGAGTGTTTAGCATGTTGGTTGTAGTACATATAGCTATTTCATTTTGAGTGGAAACTTAAATATCATATCCTAGATGTACTCTTTCGTGTCATTTCCATGACTATATTCTTTCGAGTGGAAAAACGTAGTTCCAAGCGATTCTTAGGTTGATTTGCCTTCAATGTATGTATCCGACAATCTTATTGATATGATAATTGAAATGGATAAAATCAGATAGAAAACACCCAAAAGGCCTAACATGTATCTTTCATCTCAATCTGTGATTATAGATCATCACTTACAACTATATTCATGCTACTGATGAAGTAAATTGTTCCCGTATACATGGTTTGGCTGATACAGCCAACTGACCAGCTTGTTAGATAAAAAGGAAAATTTTCATACAACACACAATTCTTATTATTTACATAACTAACACTCAAAATTTGATATTTACACTTATAACACTTTAGTGTTATAAACCTATGCATGAAAGGGTATATCTCTCATTTTAAAATGTAGCGATAATGCTTTATTTGTAATATTTTTTATGTAAGATGTTTAGATGTTAGATATGTAAATACGTTAGATTTCGGTGGTATGGCATGTATGTAAATGAATCCATTTATAATGAAGTATTGAAAATCTAAATAACCATATGACCTAAATCTACTAAGGTTCTGAAATATTATGCACCAGGATTGAAATGAGTAGAACCTAAATCAGGAGTTTAATCAAACCGAGTCAAATCGAGTTACGGTTCGTTGCCGATATGTCAATTACTTTTCTTTCTCCAATACAGTGCATGTGCAGCGGATGTGCCAAGGTTCTTCGTTACCAGACCAATCGATGCCCCATTTGCCGGCAGCAGGTCGAGCGGCTGTTGGAAATAAAGGTTAGCAACCGGAGCGAGGACGAGCAGAACTCGAGGGCAGAAAGAAGTGATCAGCAGTCACATGAGACTTGATGCTGAAAGTTTAGCCTTTATCTGGGTGAAATCTACTTAAAATAATCCACTCAGTGGTGAAATATGTAAATTTGTCTATTTCAGTTCTCAAGGGTGATGCTTGTTTGTAAGAAATTTGTTTCCGATTAATAGAATGCTTGGTTTGTTTGATTTCTAAAGCTTCAACCGGGTGATCAGCTGGACTGCTATGAAATCAGCTAAAGCTAAGGAGATGAGTTTGGGGACAGGTAAGATTTGAATTTTATAAATTTAAATCACTAAAATAGTTTTCCTTCAATGTAATTTTAGAGAAATTTACACTTTTTTGTATTTATTTTGTTAATATATTATAAAGTTCTTCGCTGTTTGATTTATGACGTGTTCTCATAGTAATATATAGCATATAAATATGAGCAATATGATTAAATCATGCAAATCCTCATATGTGAAGATTCTAAAGACTATCTAATTACTAATGAAAATGGCTTTCCTCTTCCTCTTTTGTCTTTTTGCCAATAAATTTATAAAATAAGAAACTCGAGGAGACCTTAAAACTCTTACCTTCATGTGAAAATAATTTCAGAAAGGAAAATAAATAAGTGGGTAAGTGCAATCTAACATGTAAAATGAAGATGTAATGATGTAACCATTTGGTGTCGTAATATATAGCATGTAAATATGAGGAATATCATTGAATAATGCAAATTCACATGAGTGAAGAGTCTAAAGAAATACTACATGATGTCTAATGAAGATAAGTTTTCTCTCTTTCTGGTCTTCTGGACAATAGATTTATAGAATGAGAACCTCGAGGGGACCCTGAAATTCTACATTTATGAGAAAACAATTCTAAAATGGATGATATGTAAGGGTGTAATGGCAATCAAATTTTATAAAATGAAGTTGTAAAAGTGGAATCATTTGGTGTAGTAATTTATAACATGTAAATAGGAGGAATATCATTAAATCACGCAAATCCACATGTGTGAAGGTTCTAAAGAAATACTATATGATTTCTATTGAACATTACTTTTCTCTCCCTCGCCTTTTTGCCAATAAATTTATAAAATGACAACCCTAAAGAGACCTTGAAATTCTACATTCATATATATATATATATATATATGTAAGGGTGTAAGTGCAACCAATGGAAGATGAAATGACTCTTCATTTCAAAATTCTATAAAGTATTATGGGGTTTCAAAATGAGAAAGAAAATGCAAACCGTATCTGAAAGTTGACTTCATGATGTAATGTTGATTGTTCATGTATCACTAAAGGATGAATGACTGAATTGTGTTAGCTTTCATATAGCTTGGACTATTTTTATTAAACACTCAGAAGATATGAGAAATCTCTTGACATGCAGTAGTTTTATTTGAAAGACTTATTTAGTCGTCCTATGAGGAATCCATTGATTTTTGGTAGAAACAAATATCTCTAAATTTTATCCTCTATTACTTATGTATTTATGATTTGATGGAACTTAATACTTCTTTAAGTCTTAGAATAATAATTATGCTACTCAACACCGTCCAAAGACATCATAACACCAAAAACCCACCTTGTAACACCTTAATATGGCTTTATAATCACTATTGCATCTAATCATTGTAACTTTGATGAATCTCTTTCAATGCAAGCCATCCTAATTTGCAACACATCTTGCACCAATTAAATGGTGTATTTTTATCGACCTCTCATGTGTGTAATTTATCTTATAAAACTTAGTGCCATAAAAATTCATTTGACACAATAAAAAAAGAACTATTTAAGTCAACTGTTCTACCTTATGAGGGCATCTTCTCTTAGATCTTCTCAAAAGGTTTAGATATTCTAAATCTGCTAATGTAAGCATTGATTTGAAAGTGCGTAGGCATATTTGCAGAACCAATAAGAAATTCAGTTTTTGTAGATGGTTGTTTGCTTCTTTTATTATTATTATTTTATGTTCTTTAGGCCAAACTTTTAATATCCTTAGGCCAAACTTCTTACACTCGCAAGCAATTTTGTGGTCTAACACTTTGTGAAACATCTCAAGTATAAAGATGTTAAACTTAAATATCTAGATGGCTTCTAGTATAACAGATGAAAATTTTATTTATAATTTCAAATTTAAATTTGCTCATATAGGATCACTCCTGAGATGTTCCCTTATGGAAAATTATATAAAATAGACAAAAATATGAGGTCATTAGATCAATATGAGCAACATCTTTTTAGTTGAAAGTTTGGATTGTTATATATGGTATCAAAACAATATCCCAACACAAAGATGAGAACCAAGTATTATGCATGTTGCATGTTGGGAGCTATCTCTTAAACCCTTGGGAGCCATCTTTGAAAATCTTTTTGTTTGATGAATGATTTTGAATTATTTGTAAACATACTAACGTGAAAGTCATTAAATTAAGTGAGCAAGATTGTAATACCCCTGATGTTTAATCAGCTAAAATTTTAAATGTTGACGAATATTTTGGTGTAATTGTTAAAATTTTACTAGAAATATTGATATTAAGCATACATGAGCACCATTGGGATGAGCGACCTTCTAAAAATTAATATCAAAAGAATAAAACCATATGACCATTGAGCCCATACAAACAATATCTCAGTGGTTGAGATTTCAAACCAATGAAGGTTGAGAGGTCGGGTTATTACTGACAATCAGGTCTAGCATGTAAAATAAACTTATTATTTAAATATATATATATATATTATGGTAGATGAGATACAAGCTGATAAATTTCATGTTGACATGAATTTTTATACACGTGTCTGTATCATCTAAAAGAGGGTGTCAATGATTAATCTCTACTCATTTATTGTATAATTCATGTTATCTTATTCATTATACACTTGAAACACAAAATAGTTTCAAGTGGCTGAGTAATGACTGCTTTGTGTGATAAAAATAACTATGATTAATGGACCTAAGAAACAAATAGTTAACTTTATTTCGTTAATACTTAATTACAATTATAAAATATAAAATAATTAAATACAAAAAAAAAGTTTAAGGTTTCTATATCATAGAATTGAACAAATTACGTAAGTCGCTATTAAATATGAGCAATAATGAATAGCAATATTCTCAATAATTGTTGGATGACATTCTTAAACATGATTCAAAGGGTGTTTGAATACAATATTTTTATATATTTCAATTACAATTGATGCATATATGTTTAATTATTAGTCTATTTACTAATAATTAAAGGACATCAATTTTAAAGGGTCCTCTAAAGCATATATTTTGAGAAAATGTGTAATTCATATTAATGTAAAATATTAAATGGAGATGATCATTGAAGAGATCATTTCTTTAACATAGTTACATATTCCCTTAAAATTTTTAGATAGATCAACAATAAAAAAATGATATATTTTGACTAATTTCATTAATTTTTATTTTCACTTTTGCATATCATTGCTCATATTATTTTATTTTTTCAATTTATATTTACACATGCAATCAATTTATAAATACTAATTTTTTTTTCTTATGATTGCTCATATTAATTTTACTGATTTGTTTTACCAAATATCTTACAATAATTAAAAACAAATCCATGAAGGCCTCATTTGATTGCTTGAAAATTTAGTTCTATAATAAACAGACAATAAATTTATTTTTGATTTACAATCATTATTATTATATAAAAAGAAAATAATCTTGATTGAATGCTTTATAAATATTATTCTTAAAATTTAAAATAAATCAGCATTTCTAATCTCACCAAAATTAATCACATAAATTTAAATCCATAGTTTTTTTTGTTAATTAATCAAATTATTCCTCAACTAAGAAATTCAAAAAATTAAATAATAACAATAATAATAATAATAATAATAATAATAATAATAATAATAATAATAATAAAATTCTTACACCAACCCAACTCCACCGAAGCCACCAATCGTAGTCCTCAACTACTACGAGGGTTGGTGAGGTGAAGGAGCTGCTTCAAATTCCCCACCAATTCCTCTATTTTGATACCCAACCTTTAGCATTTTGCTCACATCTCTCATTCTCTCTCGCTCAATGGCAACGGCAGGGGCTTCAATGGCTTGCCAGCCCTTTCTCAAGGGAAGCAGATCCGATGGCGGCGTTGGCCTCGGCTTCAGTGCTTCGGATCTGCGGCGTTTATCAGCTTCATCCGCGGTCCAAATCTGTATCCGGAGTCAGCCTCATCCGTCCCGACGGCTAGGTCTTTCTTTCCCCCAACTTCTTCTACGAATTCGATTTTCACCACCTTTGCGTCTTCTGTGTGTAGAATGAGTTTCTGTAATCAATTATATGCATCTTTTCGGGTTGATGATTTGATTTCCTTTTATATCTGATTGATAAATTTTGTATTGCATTGGTAAGATTTCTTTTCAGCGATTACGAGATGTTGTAGGATTGCAGGACAGAATCTGCTTCTTGCTTTGGCTGCCGATTAAGAAAAGGAATTGATTTTCTTTATAGGATAATATCCGATTCATAATGAACTCAACTTTTATCTCCCTCGTCTTTTGACCAATAACTTCTAAAAATGAGAAGGCTGAGGAAACCTTGAAATTATATATTCATGCGAAAACAATTCCAAAATGAAAATTTGTAATGCTGTAAGTGCAATTAAATCCTAGAAAATGAAGATATAAAAGAGGAATCGTTTGGTGTAGCAATATATGGAACGATTTACATAGATACCACTGTATTCCTAGTATTATTACATATGTAACACCTAAACTTTGATTTTTACATACTTACTACCTTGCTCATGCATGAAAAGATATGTATGTAAATGCCCATAGTATATAATGTGTAAAAATGAGAAATATCATTCAATCTTGCAAATCCACATATGGGAAGATTCTAAAACAAAGACTATTCTTAGCTTTCAAGGTTGCATATTGGAGAAAAAATATTATACTTGTAAACATTTTAAGCATGCTCGAGCAATTTCCATATCAGCATAGAGCTTCCCGAGTAGTAACACTTGCATATAAAAGACAAAAAGTGAAGTTTTTGGAATTTAACGATCACATTTCTTGTAATATAGAATGGTGTACTGCTTTTATGATACCTGTATATTTCTCTCTTTTCTTTTCCCTTATCTCCACCTGTGTAGTGGATCAACAATGGCCATCTTATTTCAGCTGTACTACTGGACTTAAATGCAATAGAGTAAACTTTTCCCACCAATTTCCTGCTTGAAGGTGTAAGGGGCTTGAGACATCTAAATTACAGTAGTTTTAATCGTATTTTTTTTTTGACCTAATTATTTCCTGCAGATACTAGCTTGCCATTTTTCGTTGGTAATTTATGTTTCTTATGCTACATGATTATTTTCAAGTGGCATAAAGGATGCGTTGTTTTTGCAAGTATTCTGAATTCATTCTTTTTGAAATTGTAGAGGTGAAAGCCATTGGAAACGTCTTTGGAAATTTCTTCAAAGTTGCAACTTGTGGTGAGTCTCATGGCGGAGGTGTTGGATGTATAATCAGTGGTTGCCCACCTAGAGTACCCCTCTGTGAAGCTGATATGCAATCAGAGCTTGATAGAAGGTAAATATTGCTCTTTTACACAAGTGTGGAATTAGATTTATGTTCAGGGTGGGCAATTGGCCAATGTAGAATTTGAGATTTCTCTATATAACCTCAAGATATCTTTTTGCCCAAGACTTATATATATATATATATATATTTGGTAATCTTGCCCACCCAAAAATATAAAGTAGGTTCTGGCCCAACTTTTACATTTTTGTAAAAGCCTTCTCTATTATCTTCCTCTCTTTCTTTGAAAATTTCACACAAAATTGTTGAGTTCTTTATAAAGGAGGCCAGGTCAAAGCCGAATAACTACTCCAAGGAAGGAAACAGATACATGCAAAATTTTTTCTGGAATTTCTGAAGGTTGTATCTCGTAGCTTTTATCCTTTTAAATCTTTGCAAATAACAAAATCTTTCGCTTCAAGAGTTTAATAGTTTGGTCTGATGTGATACGATTGTGCAGGAATGACTACTGGAACTCCAATCCTTGTTTTTGTTCCAAATACAGATCAAAGAAGTCATGTAAGCATTCACAATAAAGTTTAATCCACTATTCATTTCTCAATTATCATCTTATGTGAATTTTAGGTAAATATACAATTAAGGATAGTTTTTTGGTTGGTTCCGGGGTATCTAAAACCAAGAAAGGTGAATCAGTCCATGGTTTCAAAAACAAACAAACCTGATTGGCATAAATGAAAGAATCTAATTGTTGTCTTATTTTCTTTATTTATTTATTTACTTTTTTATTTCAAGCTATTTTATTTTGGAAGATTTACATACATACCACTCAATTATTATGTATTTACATATTTAACACTTAAACTTCAATTTTTACATTTATGCTTATCTATGTATGAAAATGGGTTTTTCACTTTTTTAAAAAAAGTTAAAATGGTGGTATTTTTTTATATGATATGAAAGGTTGGGGCTGTATACTTGTAAAAAGTAATATTTATGTGTTTGGGTAGTATACATATAAATGCCCATTTTCTATTTTATATATGCATTAGATATTAATTAGCCTTTTGAATTTTAATTTCCTAAAGGACTACTCTATATTAACATTTGCAGGACTATAGTGAAATGTCAATAGCATACAGGCCTTCTCATGCAGATGCCACATATGATTTTAAATATGGCATAAGATCAATTCAGGTATTTTTGGTTTATGATTTTAAATATAGCATTAAGAAGCATACATATTTTCTGTAAATTTTAGATTGCAAAGCATATACCATTGGATTTCCTTGGTGTTATATGTTCTATCATTGTGAAAATTAAAATGCAGGGTGGCGGCAGATCATCAGCTAGAGAAACAATTGGTAGGGTTGCTGCAGGAGCTGTTGCGAAGAAGATCCTCAAGATGAAATCAAACGTAGAGGTTATTTTCTACTTTTGTTAAAACATAGCACTAATTCGATAATGTGATAAACCTTTCATGACGATATTATTTCTTGTTATTTTACTGAAGTAAGGGAAAGGAAATCTCTATTTGGTTCTAATTTTACTACATCAATATTTTTTAGGCCATTTACATACATTCCACACAATTCTTATGAATTTGTATATCTAACACCTGAACTTTATATTTACATTCCTGTACACTCAAATCTCTAATATCACATAAAAAATGTTACTATTGCTTACTTATTATTATTGAAATACACCTTTTCATACATAGGTTTATGACACTATCAGTGTAAATATTAAATTTTAGGTGTAAAATATATAAATGCATAAGAATTGTATGTATGCAATTTCCCCTTTTTTATATTATGATTCCTAGCTATATTTTACTTCGTTGCTCAAGAAATTGTGGTCTCTCTCGCCTTTGTACACCTGAATAAATCAGCATTGGCTTTCTGGGCAGTTATACTGGCAAGTATTAATTGTTGGAAATATACCTTTTTTTTACTTTCACGGAACTTGGTCTTATCTCTGGTTTAGGGTTTGGATCATGCAAAACTTTAATTTAAGGCATTTTTTCCATAACTTAGGGGTCATTCATATACGTCTAAGCAATTGATAATTGTCATTTTTTATAGGGATTTACACACATCAATAAACAGTCGTATGTATGTAAAATTCCCTTTCTTCATTTACCAAAGAAATTACATAGATGGTTAGAAAGTCTTCCCTTCCATGTTTTTTACCTTTAGTCTGGATCTCACTCTTGTTACAACCCTAGGAAAGCAATTAACTTTTAGAATGTAAATACCACACAAATGTGTTTTATCAGCTGGTGGGATTAAGTTGTATAAACATAGCAAGTATGGATTTATATCACTGCTAATAAGCTTGTACAATGAATAAATAGGAAAATTTATATTTCTAGCCTATTTAAATGTTTTTTAATCATTACCAGAGAAAGGGTACATAGACATTACTCTGCACATCATCTATCTTTCTCCATTTAATAATATCAGCGGCCCTCAAGCTGGAAGAAAAGTAGATTTATGAACAACTTTTTTTACTGAGCATTAATACAAAGATGTCACAAAAATTTTAGCAATTTGACTGACAAGGTAATCATTTTTAGATCTTACCGGGCATTTGCATGAGGATGTACCTTTGTGCATGCTTCTCGCTGATGATATTCTTCTTGTGGATAAGACTAAAGAAAGAGTTCAGGAAAACTTGAATTATGAAGGTCTACATTGGAGTTCAAAGGCCTTCGTGTGAGTATATATAAAACTGAATACATAGAATGCAATTTTAGTAGTAGCAGCTCTAGTGGCAAATTTGTAACTATGGGTGATAAAATCATTAAAAGGTGCAATCGTTCTAGATATCTCGGGTCTACTATTCAAAGTGATGGTGATATAGATGGGGATGTTATTAGTAGAATTGAAGTTGGTTGGTTGAAGTGGAGGAATGCATCTGGCTTGTTATTCGATACAAATGTTATCTAAATCCACAAAACTTCAAAGTTCTTTAACTGTCAGCCGACTCCAGTGCTCATTCATGCTCTCCTTTAGTTGACGAACAAAGCCTTTGCTTGAGCTGCTTCCTAAACGTTGAGCTTACAGAGCTCAATCGAGCTCTTCTAAATGCAAAAAAAAACCATACAAGGCTTGATTAGGGCACAAAAAACCGTGATCCTCCTCCTTCGTCCAGGAAAGGGATGCTCGAGGAAGGCTTGTACAAGCCACTCGAGGAAGGCTTGTGCAAGCCCTTTGATCGTTCGTCTTCTCCCTTCCTCCCTCTTATATGACTCGTGACATTCTATGGAGCCGCTTAAACCATTAATGTGAACGTAAGCTCACGCTTCTCCTTTTTCTCCTCTTCCTCTCCTTCCTCCTCGTCCTTTTTTTCTCCTCTTTCTCCGCTTCTCTCACTTGATGCTCTAATGCGGTTGAGTGAGAGGAGACGTGGAGATAACCTTGCTTTAGACTTCTCGCAGGCGGTGGGTGAATAATCGAACGACACATGCTTAATAGTTGTCAAAATAGTAAATTTGTTTTAATTTTTTTTAATAATTATAATTTTGTTAATGAACAAATTTAAATGGGTATTATTGCACCTAGTTAGGTAGTTTGTAAAAGCATGCATATGGTGGAACAACAATAGCAACAAGCCTTTATCCCATTAAGTGGGATCGGCTACATTAATCATTTTTCTCCTGTCCTATTGAGTGTTGTTTTTTGATTAATTCTAAGAGATTAATATCATTTTTTATACAACATGCCCAAGTCTTTTTAGGTATACCTCTACCTTTCTTAAGTCAAATGAGGAGCTTTAGAATCATTATTTCCATAGGCAAAGGAGTTTAATCTTCCATCTACTCATCTTTTTAACTGCACTATTTTTAAGAGAAAATTTTAGTTTTCTTTCTCATATTTCTTGTCTGAGGTAGGTGCTTCAAAGTATTTGATCGGAATCCATGACTTCACAGCCCAAAAAGATGGACATTCTAATAAGAACAATCTAAGCTTTGCAAGGAGATTTTATGAAAGTTATTCTCAAACTTTTAGAAGTACTAAAAAGATAGAAGAATCTTTACCATCTTCTGTATTTCTGCACTTATTTTTTAAATAAGGCTTGAGGTTCCGATTTAAGCTATCAATGGGTTAATGAGCTACCAAGTTCTAGCTCTAAGTAAACCTCTTTTTTTCTCCTGTAAGATTTAGTCATTTCTGAGAATCTTTGGGGCATGACCATAACTAAGTTTGAAGCAAACCATTGGTTAAGCTAGTAAGCTTTGGCGATTTCTAATAAAATCTGGCATTGACTTGGATTTAATTTAGTAAAATCTTGCTTTTCTTAAATAATGTCCTATAAGAGGTTAAAGAGTTAAAATTGACTTTATTCTAGGTCTCTTGAAAGCCTATTGAGAGCCTTTTTCTGTTTGGGAAATTTTAGCTTCTACAGGAAACTATACATATTTAACTTCCTTTAGAGGGAATTTTTAGCTTCACAAGACGATGAATGTTGAACTTCTTTTGGAAATGGGAAAATTAAAGTTATAGTCATGATTTACTTGTTGACTTTCTAATATTTGTTTAATCATCCGAATCAAGGTTAGTAGTTTTCACACAGGGATCTTAAAGCTATAATGACTAAAATATTGTATAGAATTTTCCTTTTTACAATATTATTCCAGGGCGTCATATTATTTCAAATGAATATAGTAGCTGTTTTGTCATCTCGGGTTTTTTCAATTCATATGGAACGAGTTTTATTTGTCAATTTGACATGAGTAGCTTGAGAGTGTAGATTTATCATATTTCATTTTCCCATGTTTTTTTTATGCTGACATGTAATCAGTATGAAATTTGTTATCAAAGGTGATGAAGTAGCCACCTGTGATACTGAAGTGAGATTTATTGTTAGGATAGTGATAAAAAATCAAGAAAAACTAAATGAAGACAAATAAAAAACAGATCAAAGATCATTATAATGTCACACAGGTTTCACGGCCACATATAGATCACATAAATATCCCGCTAATCATTAAAAGAAGAGTAAATCAAATATTTTCTTATGCATATATAGATAGGAATGGATATATCACTATTGTGAAAATTTTTGAAGTGCCATTTTAGTGCTCAGTGTATGGATAGCTCTTTATATGATATCTTCATATGACCTTTTATGGAGGTTCACTTTTGCTTTGCAGAGCCTCTTTTTTTTTTTTGCGGGAATGAATTTTGTTAGTATGTAAGCTGAATTTTTTGCTCTTTTATTTGACAATTTAAAACATATTTTTCAAGCAACTTGCATATACAGTGGTATTTGAGTTGTATGTGTTTTATTTAGGAGTGTAAGGCGGCATTTATTTGCTGAGTGAATGATTCTTTGATTCCAATTGAATAGATAAATATTTTTTTTGTGATTGTTATGATTCCTTTAGCCAAATAATCTCATTTTTGGCTTCAATAATACCTCCATATTCGGCTTCTGTTCTTGACAATGCAACTATCTTCTACAATTATGATACTTAACTGATGGTGGTGCCACCTATGGAGTACTTGTACCCCATAATACTTCTTAATATATCCGGGCTTCCTCCCAAATTCCCATAAGCATATCCTTCTAGTTTTAGTTCAGCTCCTTTGAAATTTAATTAATGTTTTACCTTTTTGGTAGCATGTGATCCACTTTAAAACCTTCTAGTTTTTTTTTTTCCAGATTCAACTTATAATGACTATTTGTTATTGAATGTGCAATATCCAGTATTTTGCAAACCATTGTATGCATCATAAAGACAACTAATGAGTGGATTTTAAACATATATCCTTTTTCTCCATCAATTTTCAGTAGTAATTTTTTTTTGAGCTTGAATTGACTAGTCATTTTGGCTTTCGGTATATTGAACCTATCTAACATTTTCTTAATGTATTGAGATTATGACAAGTTCATAGTACATATAGCTTTGTTTTGATTTATTCTCATTCAAACAATTTTCTAGGCTTCCACTAGGTTTTTCATGTCAATTTTTTTCTTATAAATTCTCCTAAGATTGTTGATTTTAGCTCTCATAAACAATTTATTATTACCATATAAAAGTAGGATGATACAAGTTTTTTTTTGGCTTTTAACATAGCAATAATGATCAATGTTGCATATGCAAAAATCAATCTTAGCATGATTCTATTCAACTTCTGAGATCATTGGTGTAGTGCTTGCTACAAATTATTTAGGCCTTTATTGAGCTTGGAGATTATATTTTTCCAATCATTGTACCATGTATCTTTTATATGGAACCATAATGATGTCTTCTTTTAGATTGCCATACAGGAAAATAGTTTTAACATCCATTTGTTGTGGATGCAACTCTTTTGTAGCTATAAAATTCATAATTATCATTGTTTTGTAATTTTAATCATATAAGAGAAACTTCCAGTGAAATCATTACCTATTTTCACTATTAGTCTGATCTTGTAACTTTTGTTGTTCTTCTGAACCATTATTTATTTTGTAGGTTCATTTGTTTTCTTAAACTTTTTTTTCCTTAAATAGCTTAGTCAATATCCATATGTTATTTTTTATAAAAATTTATCCGTTTTTGTTAACTACCAGTTAGATGAAGATTTATTTTTTATAGTTTCTTGATAACATTCATATTCACTTTTATCAGTAAATAGCTGATTGACAAGTTTTGCAATTCTATATGATCTTGTGTGCTATGTTGATGTCAATTTTTATCATTTTCTTGTGTCCTCTTTATTTTTTTTTAAAATTATGTAGCTCTACTGATTGTACTTGCGCCATACCGGACTTTTTTTTTTTAATTTTACTCATCCTATCAATATACATTTCAGTTTCATTTCTGTTACTTTGAAAACAAAATTCTTGATTCTAATTATTTTTCTATTTTCATCTTCACAAAATTCATAGTAAAAGTCAGTAGTGTTATAATCAATAAAGCAACATTTTTACTATTTCGGTTAAGCTTATTTCTTCAATTATTATCCATGCGTACATAAAAGGCAATAAAATATGTTTCAAATGTTAGAGACACGTCTTCTTTCTCGTCCAGGTTCCTTCGAAAGTCCCAAAATTAAGCATTATAAATGCATCTTGATTGATTAGATATGTTGTTATATTTTCTGAATTAGCCCAAAATATTATTGGCAATCCAAGATGCAATGTGGTACTTTAAGCCCTCTAACTTAAAACTCCTATTTATTCTTTTAACAAATTCATTTTGCTGGGGAGTTCCTAGGTCCGTTATGTGCATATAAAGTCCATTAGCAGCCTAATAATTTTTAAACTTGTTGTCAACATTCTCTCCACCATTATTGGATTGTAGGCATTTAATTTTTTGTGCTGTCCCATCATTAACTAAAAATTTTTCATCTTATAAACTTAATAAAGACATTAAATTTATTTTTGATAAAATAAACCTATTTTTCTTATTTTTGGTAAGCTAAACGTACTTTTCTTATTTTTGATAAAATAAACACAATTCACTAAAAATTGGGTGTATTGCAGGCCCAAATTGTGTTGGAAGTCCAAATAATGCCGAAGATATCATGTTTAACAATTTTTATTTATATTCTTTTGGTTTTGGTTATTATTTAGCTTATTATAAAAATTATTTGAAACTCAATGACACTTACCCTTGGCTTCTACAAAGTTGCCATAAGGAATGTTATGCACAAGTAGTATAGGGCCTCCTCTCTATGCCAATTGCTAAGCAAGGTAGTCACGATATTTGTATGAAGCACTATCAAGCAGTGGCTTCCCACTTATGCGCATGTTAGTAAATTCAGCATTTTATAGGGTCCTTTGAGAAATCAAGACTGTTGAAATGCTCTGATTGACCAATTTATTCAGTCTTTTAAAATATACTTTTATTTTTTTGTAATTTTATTTCAATGTTCGTTCTTCATAATCTGTGAGATGGTATGTGATGTCATTTTCCAATATGAAGTAATGTTTAATATTTACTTATGTATCTATTGAAATTGCTGTAAAGAAGCTTTTATAGATTGATTAAGCTAAGGATCTACTAAAGGATGCACAAATTATATTTTTTATCTTGTAGATATTAGCTTATGTCTCCCAAGTTCATAAAGTAGTGCTTCCTGATGGAGTGGTTGACTATAATACTGTCACGGTAGATCAGGTATGTGATTTCTGCCTTGATCCATTTTTTGTAGAATCTCTAATGCACTTTTATTTACATTCTAAAACAATTTTATTGCATTCATTAGATAGAAAGCAATATTGTTAGATGTCCAGATCCAGACTATGCTCAGAAGATGATTGATGCCATTGATGATGTTCGAGTTAGAGGCGATTCTGTTGGTGGAGTTGTGACCTGCATTGCGAGAAATGTTCCACGTGTAAAACTTCTTTACTTGTGATTTTGTGATTCTAATGTTTTTGCGTAATATTTCATCTCAACCCATAATTTTGTGACAAGCTCTTAAGTCTTTCTTAGAAAACAATACCCTTTTACTCTTTCATAAGCAACCCTCTTTCTCTAAAATTGTTTTTTTTTTCTCGTTGAACCTATGATTGGGTGTTTGGGTTCTAAATCCATCTTACGGGCTGTCTGTTGAACCTATGATTGGGTGTTTTGGTTCTAAATCCATCTTAAGGGCTGTCTGGTAATGGATTTAAGTCGATTTAAATATGACAAACAGAAGAAGTGACACCTTTAAATCCTGGATTCCATAAATCTGGTTTCTTAGTTTTTTTTCTCAGTTTCATCTTAAATCCTCGATTTACTAAATTTTGCGTTTTAGTAAGACTGGATTTACAAAATTTACTGAAGCAGCTAAGGCTGTTACCATACTGGCCCTTAGTCTCTCTCTCGCTTTCTCTCTTCTATGGGTGTATATATCTCACAAAATCAACCAGCTCGCACACAATCACAGATGGTCAATTCTCAATTCTCCTTTTTCTCATTGCCAATTTTTTGCAGGGTCTTGGATCACCAGTATTTGACAAGCTTGAAGCAGAGCTTGCAAAAGCTATGATGTCACTTCCCGCAACGAAGGGAGTTCAATTTGGAAGTGGATTTTCTGGTAGATAACAGCGTACAGTTTTTTTTTTTTTCTCTATAGCTGAAAACTCAACTTTTTATGGGATTAATTAATCTTCAAAGCTTTTTAGGGCTACATTGTTTTTTTTTTAAATTAAATCTAAGGGAATATCTGATTCGTTAAGTGTAGTTTTTTAAACTTTTTCGTATTGAATTTTTTGTAGGTGTTTTAATGACCGGGAGCGAGCATAATGATGAATTTTACACTGATGACAATGGGGTAATTAGAACAAGAACAAACCGTTCAGGTGGTATTCAGGTTAGTTATTCTTACTTGAATTTAGAAGCTGTCTTTTAACCAAGTTCTGTATTGCCTTTTGTTTTGAGCTTAAAGCTGTCTTTTTTAACAAAATGGAAGATTTACATACATACCACTTAATTCCTATGTTTTTACATATTTAACATCTAAACTTCAATTTTTACATATGTGCCGCCTTATCTATGCATGAAAAGAATTATTTACTTTTTAAATGTAAAGAAGATGACATTTTTGATGTCATATGAAAGATCTGGGTGGTATAAATGTAAAAAGTAGAGTTTAGGGGTTAGGTACGCAAATACATAAGAATTGGATGTTATGTAAATGCCAAAAAAAAAAAAAAAAAAAAAAAAAAAAAGGCTATGGCTAATCTCTGCCCTTAGTGAGATGTACGTGCTAAGCTTTTGAGATACAATAATGCTTAAATTATTAGAGAAATTTTTTATTTCCACATTTGATTCGAAGCATTCTAAATACATATTTTTTTTCATTGATTGTATAAAATATACATTTTCTTCTATAATTTTGAAAAATCTATTTCAAGTCTTCTATTTGAGTTATAATTATCGGATTTTGATCATAGGCTTTCATATTTCCTCATTCTTTATTGTCCATACAATTTTGTGAGCCGCCTGATTATATGCTTTCTACTTTTGTTGTCAGACATAACTAAGGAGGTTCTTAAGCTAGGTGGTTAGGTTTTCTCTTTTTAATTACTAATTTCCATTCTTTTTTATTTCCATTTCATTCTTAGATTAACAATCATTAAAAATAGCTTTTAATGAATTTATTTCTCCATATATATATAATTTCTCCATATATGATGCTTATAACCTATATAACATCTTTATAAAATATGATCATTTTGTCTTTACTTTTTAATAAATTACATTATGTTTATATTTTTATAATCTTAGTATTGGATCACAACAGTTCTTTGAGTGTATTTTTTAATATTTTTTGTTGCAAAACCAAAAAGTTAAAAACGATTCTCAATGTCCATATTGTATTCATTGTGTTTCTTATTAACAAGTTTCAATCATGTCCAGGGAGGAATATCCAATGGTGAAACTATATACATGAAAGTTTGTTTTAAACCGACATCAACAATTGCGGTAAGTCATTCTCCACAATCCTTTTCTATATTGTTTGAATTATTCATGGAAACATTCTGAAACCGTTTATATTTCTCAATTTGTTCAAGGAAATGCAAAATGTCAACATATAGAGTTTTATTTTTCCGAGCAATGACATACATACCACCCAATTCCTATGTATTTACATAACTAACATCTAAAATTTACTTTTTACGTTTATACCACACAAAGTTTTCATATCACATAAAAATATTACTATTTTAACTTCTCAAAGGTGAAATTTCATGCATAAGATGATATGTATGTAAAAACCAAGGTTTATTTGTTAGATATTTAAATATATAGGAATTGAGCGGTATTTATGTAAATACTCTTTTATTTTTTCGAACACTGAGTGAATTTAATTGTAAACACATATATACACCTAAATACACAATGACTGGAGCCTACGATTTCAAAAGTGGAAACCGGAGCACTCAACTGCTAGTTAAAATTGGAATTCATTAAAGAATTCATTTTCTTTCATGGCTTAGCATATAGATTCCCGAAGTGATGGTTGAGGTCAAAAACTTTATTTCCTTACATTCAAATTGTTAAAAGGTTGGTCATTTCTTTTGCTCGTCAAATTTTATGGAATAATGAATGGGATGCATGGTAATTGTTAAGGCTATAAATGATTTGAATTTGGTTCGAGTCACTTCGGTCGACTAATGCTCAAGGTTGAGCTCAAGCCCAATTTTAATATTTTAAGTAATTATTATGATAGAGCAGATGATTCTAATTCAAACAGTTGCTATGATATGGAATTGATATAAGAAAGGCATTTAATTTTTGGAAGATTTGCATAGGTACCACTCAATTCCAATGTATTTACATACATTTGTCCTACCTTACCTATGCATGGTGTATTTTACTTTTTAAAAATTAAAATAGTATTATTTTTTATTTGATAAGAATGATTGGGATAGTATAAATGTAAAAAGTAAAATTTAGGTGTTAGATATGTAAATACATAGGAATTAGATGATATGTAAATGCCCCTTAATTTTTAAGAGCCTACTTGAACAGGATATGTTCTATAAAAATTACTGGTGCATCTTTACTGTTAAAGATGCAAGCAACCCACCATGGTTGATGACACATGGCCTATGTGTTAATGGTTGAGATCCTCTTTGTATGGATTGTAACTGTCAAGGATCGTTCCTGCTTGGCTTCGACCGGCTTGGATGGGCTTAAGGTTTTTTGACATATCAACTGACTTGGATGGCCTTAAGGTTTTTTGACATGTTATAAAAAAAGGGCATTTACATACCACCAAATTTACATGTACTTACATATCTAATACCTAGATTTTATTTTTTACAATAATACCGACCAAATCTTTCATATCACATAAAAAACAACATTATTCTAATTTTTAAAAAGTGAAATACACATTTTCATGCATAGGTATGGTGACATGTATGCACAACAACAACAATAACAAGCCTTTATCCAACTAAGTGGGGTCGGCTTCCATTGAGTCTTATTGAGTGTCAAATTTTTATTCAATTCTAATTGATTATGATCATTTTTTATACAACATGACCAAGTCTTTTTAGGTGTACTTATGGCTTTCTCAACATAAGTCAAATCTAAAACATCTACTCTCCTAACTGGATCATCAGATAGGCGAATTTACTAAGTCAAATCTACTAAGTGGGGTCGGCTACATGAATCTTTTTTTTTCCATTGAGTCTTATTGAGTGTCAAACTTTTATTCAATTCTAATATATTAATATCATTTTTTATACAGTATGGCCAAGTGTTTTTAGGCGCACTTTTGTCTTTCTCAACGTAAGTCAAATCTAAAACATCTACTCTCTTAACCAGAGATAGTCAACGTTTAATGTGATCACACTATCTGAGATTACTCTCTCTAATCTTGTCTGCCACTGGAGCTTTAACAACCCTTCACAGATAGATTCATTTTACATTTATTCTCCAAGCGTTAAGCCACTTATCCACCTAAGCATTCTCATCTCAAAAACATTTAACTTTATTTATGTTTCTCTTTTAAAGGCCAATATTCCGCGGCATAAAGCATTGCAGGCCTCACCATTATGTTATAAAATTTTTCTTTTAAGTTTAAGCGGTACTTTTCTATCACATAATAGGCCCGATGCATTCCTACACTTCAACCAACCTACTTCAATTCTACTAATAACATCCCCATTTATATCACGTTCACTTTGAACAATAGATCGGAGATATCTAAAACATTCACACTTTTTAATGATTTGATTGTCCATAGAAATTTGGTTGTTTGGTAAATACATAGGAATGAATGATATGTATGTAAATTTTTCCATATAAAAAATATATATATAAAACAAACTTATAAGTTGCCCGGCTCAGTTGCACCTCTATTAATTTGTTTTAATTATCTCTCCCCTTCAAAGAAACAAACCCGATCCTTCACATATATTGCCACCACTGTTGCAGACCTACCCATGATTATTTCAATTCCTTTTTGCAGAAGAAACAAAACACGGTGACTCGGAATCGCGAGGAAACTGAAATCCTCGCAAGGGGCCGTCATGATCCTTGCGTTCTACCTCGAGGTTCTGATCCTTGCGATCTACTCTCCTTTCCTTCATAATTCTCTGCGTTTCATCTAAATTTTGATTGCATCAATTCTCTTGCAGCTGTACCCATGGTGGAAGCCATGGCTGCTTTGGTTCTTGTAGACCAACTAATGGCTCAAATTGCACAGTGTGAAATGTTTCCTATCAATGCTGATCTCCAGCGTTCTGTTAGTGAACCTATCAGTGGTTCTGCAAAGATGCCAAGTGAATTATATCCTTCTGTTTAATGAGAGTTTCTTTCTTATTCTTCTTTCATGTAATTTAAGGATTTATATAAATTATAATGGCAGCAACTAATGGTAGCTATTAAGAGCTGGCTTTTTAGTGGTGCTTCAATGGTTATAGCAAGTCTATTTTACCAGTTAAATTTTTGTTTAGGAAGATTTACACAAATGTCACTCAATTCCTATGTATTTACATGTCTAACGACTCAACTTCAATTTTTACATGCATGCCACTTTAAATGTAAAAAGTGAAGTTCAGTTGTTAGATATGTAAATACATAGGAATTGGGCGGCATGCGCGTAAATGCCCCTTTTGTTTATTAATATTATTCCTCTTGGTGATAATATTGGTTAAGTGTAACAAAATCATCATATTTGCACATGATAGTGTGACTTGTAAGTTGTTAATTTTGTCTATGTAGTCTTAAGATTTTAGAGGAGATTTGTTTGAGAAGCTATGATTTAGCAATGCAATGTGGTGATGAGGCTTATCTAACATACAAACTTCAATATCCACCTGCATAAAAACTGGAATCTTTTATTGTCAGATAAAAAATCACTAAAAAGTGAAATGTGCCTTTTTGATGGACGCTGAAGTGATAAATATGGGTGTAAATGAGCAGAACACGTGCGAGCCTGGCCTTATGTCATTCGGCTAGTTACAAAATATTATTGTTCTTGTTTGGTTTGTTTATGTTTTGAACGCACAAAATTTGTTTGTATTATGATCGTTTGTTTTGTGAGTCAGACGAGCTATTCATGAATAAAGGGTTATATTCACAATCTTAGTAGAACACCCATAAGATATTGAGTATGAGTGATATATATATATATATATATATATATATATATAATTTATTTATTTTGAGACAATTTGAGCCAAAATGAGTTGAACAAGAATGATAAATTTTTATTCCTGCTCGGTTTATTTGCTTAGCAAATAAATTGAACACGAGCTTCTTAACAAGCCAAACATGAACTATTTGTGAATAAGGAGCTGAATTGGCAGTCCTAGTGATAACTTAAATATGAAAGTCTAGGCGTTATATATATAAATACATAAAGATTTATATCTTTATGCGGTTGGTATGTAAATTTCTTGAAAATTTAGTGACAAGTTCATTTGATTCAATGTTGTGTGATTATTAAGACTTCTTGTAAACCTTTGAATCCTTAAAATGAAACTTTCATAAATTTGTCTAAATAACAAAATTAAGAAGAAAATGGCAGTATTATTCTTGGTGTGATTCAAATAATGAAAAAAATTTATTATCTTAATGCATTAATCTGTCATTCAATAAGTACAAGTCTTAGCATGTACAGTAGTAGTGCTGCAACTTAAATAAATTTTATTTAGGTGTTTGATATGTAAATGTACGTGTTGAATTTTAAATGTATCAAGGGTTAGACCATAAAACAAGAGTGAGACATGAAATTTTAACATTAAACATGTATGGGTTTGCGTCTTGGCTTTTCTCTAACTCGATCGGTTGAGCTTGTTGGAGTTCGATTTGATAAGACATACTCGTTTGGCTATGTTGTGTCGATATTGTCGGTCTGCATTTGATTAACTTTGGGTTGGCATGACTGACTCGATAGATTTGACTTTGCTGGAAGGTTGATCCTAGTCTGATCTAGTGCAATTGTTGACCGTCAATCCCTATTAAGGAGCTCATGTTGGCTGAGCGATGCTAGAAAATAAATCAATGTAATCCGATAGGTGGCGCACTCCCCAACAAGGAGAGCTAAAGGGATGGTTTAGATTTCTTGTGACATGATTACCTCTCGATCCTTGATAAAAATCTTCTAGGACATCCAGAAGATGGCTAATGGCATTAAGGAGCTTAGTCTTTACTAGGGTTGGGGCTCAGGCTTACATGGTCGCGTTCAACTGGCTTTACCTATATTTTTGACTACCGCATCCAATTGATTAAACATCCCTTTTAATTTTAACAGGCGAGCCCTTCTTAATTGTACATTTTTGTCTTCTAGATTGTTAGATCTCCTCAAGATTCATGTCATCACATTCCAAATGTACAATAAAAATACAGTGGTATATATATATATATATATATATATATATATTACTACAAAAGGATTAAAACATTAGACGACAATTCTTCCCATTTCTTCCCTTTTAACAGAATAAAAAAAAGGTAAAAGCAGGCTGACTCTTCTTTCGTGGTCATTGAGAGGTAAAGGAAAGGGACGCTATCACGCATGCTCTCCACTAATTTTTAAACACAGTCCTCCAAAGAATTAAAACCCATTTGATCCTCTTATTTATTATTTTATTATATTTCAAACAAAAAATTAACATTATATATATATATATATGTGTGTGTGTGTGTGTGTGTGTGTGTGTGTGTGTGTGTGTGTGTGTGTGTGTGTGTGTGTGTGTGTGTGTGTGTGTGTGTGTGTGTGTGTGTGTGTGTGTGTGTGTGTGTGTGTGTGTGTGTGTGTGTGTGTGTGTGTGTAAATTAATTAGTCAAAGCTCTTTATGGTTTAAAAGTAAAGATTGGCATTTAAATCTTAAGTTTATTATTATGCCTAATGCCTTTATGACTAATGATGTTGAATGGCATGTTTATTCCAAATTTAATTATGACAACCTTAGTGTGAAAATGTGACCTTTTTTTTGTAAAACTTACTTTTTTTTAATATTGATTTGAATACTATTAATCAAGTCAAAAGCTAAGCATTTTACTATCATATTTTGGCATCAAAGATTTATGTGAAGCTTTAAAGTATCAAATTTTTGAAATAGCGTGGTCATGTTTCAAGGCACTTTTTAGAAAATTTTGAAAAAAAAGTTAAAATACATTGACATCATATTTTCAAGATACTCATGATGCAAATTCTCTCTTGGATAAAAGATATATTTTTTAAAACTTAACAAAAAAATTAAAGTTTTTGATGCTCAATGATTTGTAAACCTCTTGGGATTATGGAATGAGACCAATTTTGCTAATGTGGTTAGAAACTTATGTGCATTGAACATAGATCTTTTAGTTGAATAGAAAACTCTCTATCAACTCCACAAGCCTTGCACAAGTGCAGAGTTGGACCCAGGAAGGGTCTAGGAGACGCAATTGTCTCCAAGCAGGAACGATCCTTGACAGTTACAATCCATAAAAAGAGGATCTCAACCATTATTTATATGGGAGGACAATTTGGCTTATAATCTCTCCTAAAATATCATTTTGTCCTTCATTACCATAGCCCTTTCCCCCATTATATTTTTGTGTGTGCACACGCTCACACTTGTGTTTATATGTGTGTGTGTGTGTGAAATGATAAAATTGAAAATTAGATTTTATGCATAGGTCAAAGAACTTCTATTTCAATCTTAAGAAAATGAGTAGGTGGTTCAAGTATCAATAAATAAATGATAACGATAATGCTCATAATTCAAGACCTTATTTTATAAGCTTCCATTGATGTACTTTAATTTGATTATCATCATTAAAAAATATACAAGAAAAATAAGCTTAGATAATATTATTTTACACTTTTTTATATTTATGGCTATATCAACATATAAATTTAAGGGGGGTCTAATTATCATGTTTATTATTATTATTATCCTAAGATATGCTTGTTATGAGGGCAGGACCCATTCTAATGAATATATAAAGAGAATACTATGTCAAGATATAAATTTAATATTGGAGATAATATTTTAAAATTTTAACAACTAAATATATTGAAAACGAAACAAAATATTTTCTATCTTTTATTTACACTGAAAAAAAAAATATTTATATAGGGGCAATTTCTTTGCAAGCATTTATGATATATGTATATTTTAAATATAATTAAATTAATTGTATTTTGATTTCTTAAGATTAAAATACAAATATTTTCTTTTATTTCCTACTCATAATACATTAAATCATATAATTAAATATATTTTGAACCACGAATATTTGAAATCATAGATGGAAATAAAATATAGAAGCAATTCATGTGGCATTTTGCTTTTTTTTTTTTTTTGCAAATTTATTAATCCAATAATTACTTTTTGTAAATATAATTAATTAATCCATATATTTTCCATTTGGAGTTATTTTATTTTTATTGATATATTTTTTGATCAAATATTATAAGTTTTGGATTTATTTAAAGTGTCATTTGCATGCTTCAAATAATTGTGCATTATTTTATTTGTTTTAAAGTATGGCCCATCAAATATCGTGTAAAGTTAGTATATATTCATTTGAAAAATATTTCATTAATTATAATTAAATTAAAAACAAGGCAAATTAATATGTACCATTGAAAGCAACATCACAGGTCCGACCCCAACCACCAGCTATTCTTAGTCTAATCTGAATATTAAATTTAATATATATATATATATATATATATATATATATGGCATATTCCTTGAATTATGAGGAGCTTTGGAATTATTCAATAAATGCATATTTGAAATCAAAACATGATGGTGACAATCATCATCATAGAAAATTTTGGGTTAAATTTATCATTAAATTTATTTTGAGCTTAATACAATCTAAATTTTAACTAATAAATATATTATATTTATCTGAAAATAAATATAAATGTTATGTCACCAAAAATTATAGGATCAAACATGAATACTATGAAATTTTTATAAGAAAAAACTTTCGGAGTCAAACTCATGATCAAGTAAGCTCCGGTTTCATAACATTCATAATAAAAGTGAGAGCCTTGACAAGACCAACCCAATGATTCTAAAATTTATTCAATAAGAGTTCAATCAAGCCTAAATGAAGTCGTTGAAGCACAATTGAAGGCTTTGGACCATCGATTGAATGGCAAAATGAACTCTAAATTTGAAAATTTTATAATTGAATTGAGTATTTATATGAGAGGAATCCAACAAGCGTAAGATCGCTCAATTCAAATCTCATTAAGACACCCAGTCCTTAAAAAATCACTTATGATCAAGATGGATCAACATGGACCATCTGATCATGTGATTAGGGAAGTTATGCGTCAAAAGATCAAATGCTCCTCTCTGATAAGTTTTAAAAATGATCTCTCCTTTTGTTTCTGAGTTTAAAGTATGTTCTAAAGAGAAGACCAAACGAGTAACCGCCATCCTCCATAACCGTCATCTACTGTCGGCCATAAGTTTCAGTAGCCACCAGCTACTATCGACCACCGATCTCTGTCACTGCCTGCAGACGCCCTTCGCTAGCCCTCAACGACCGCTGCTTGCAACTATTAGCATGAATCCGTCTGTTGTTGAATTCATAACACTAATATTTTTTAGCAAAGGAAAGACAAGTTCTTCTCACTGTGCCCCGTTCTCCAAGTCATGAAAGAATAGTATATCTCTATGCTCACAAATGTACGAATTTTTCACATAAAAGTTATGTTGTCTCCCATCTTTATATTTTTATGTTTATATAATATTAATATGATAAATTACAACTCTAACCTTGTTAAATTAGTACTATGTAACATTAATTGCGAATGAGATGGTCTTTCAATGAAATGACTGTCGGCGCTATAATCCGTTCATAATAAAGTGACCAATTTTGTAAATTATATTTTTCTCACTTGTCGCTATTAATAATAGTAAGATGTCAATTATCACCCCATTTTACATGCAAATATCAAGTTCAAAATTCTCTTTAAATAAGTTACAAAAATACCTTTTTATATTTAAAATACTTTTAACTAATAGTTTGTGACTTCTTGACCTTCAAAATCTATTTTATTTAAAAAAATAATAATAATAAGATGTTAATAAATGTAAATATTAAGGTGTAGATGTTAGAAACATAAATATATAGAAATTGTGTGGTATATATGTAAATGCCCCCACCATCATAAAAAAAAAACAAAAAAGAGGCCCTACAAGCTTTGACCGACTATGAAATAAAAATAATAATAATATTATGCCATTGAAATCCCATCAAACTCTTAAATGTGTCCTTTTCAGGTCACAAAACATGTCTTTTGCTGTGAACTGTACATTTGACAATTAATAAATCCAATTTAACTTTTTATCTACATGATACATATGACTCATGCTCATTTATATATATATATATAGAGAGAGAGAGAGAGAGAGAGAGAGAGAGAGAGAGAGAGCATGGAGTGGCATACTAGCAATAAAAAATAAGGGCAGCATGGAGAAAAATAATACATAAATAATATGAATATATGTTTATTACAGAGAAATCCCTAAAGCTAAGAGACGGATAAAATCTTGTCAGGTGTATCTGTCAAACCTATCTAAAAAATGATGAAAGGACATTTATTAATGTGTTATTGAAAAACAACTCAAATAACACCACAATACCACAAGTATTATTGTTTTGCTTCAAGAATCCCGCAAAAAGAATTAGAATAACACTATAACAAAACCACAGTAACACCGGTGATCTGTGCCAATAACACCGCTCGGAGAACTACACAAATAACACCGTGGTAAAATCTCAATAACCCCTGCAAAACAACTCTAGTAACACCATTATAGCACCACAATAACATCCGCGAGCAGCTGCAATAATATTTAAAATATTATTGAAAGTATTGCGGTGTTATTTTATCAAAATACCATCACATACCATCAATAACACCTAAAATAATATCATTTGCATCTAATCCGGCCGCAGGCTCGTCCGGATACAATGTTTTTGGGTAAACATGAATGTCTGAGTGTTAGATATGTAAATACATAAGACTCGTGTGATATTTTTGTAAATACGGCTGACATAAATTCTAAAATTGGTTCAACCTCTGCACCACACAAGCATCAACTGGACTCATAAGTTATTCAGCTTTCCAAAAATAAATAAATAATAATTGCAATAAGGTTGGCAGAGGGTAGCAATCAACAAACCAAATTGAAGTAACCTGAAGATCAGCAAAAATATAAAAAAAAAAAATTTTTATTGCAAAAATAAATTACAATATTTACATAATTAGGCGAAATCGTTGAGCAGTCTTAGAAGCCTGCAAGCAAAGTTCGGTTTTAAGTACATGAGTTGGTGAGAAGCATGCAGCAAATTCCAGATGTATAAAAACCAATCACTGAAAAATACTCTCCGCTAATGTAACCTTGACTAAGACTGAAGAAAAGGCGAGATTTTTTTTTCTAAAAATGTGTTTTTTCATTGGAAGATTTGCATGCATGCCCCTCAACTTTTACTTTTTTACATATATATATATATATATATATATATATATATATATGTTAGATATGACTCATATACCAGAATTTGGAGTCTCTTGGAGTGAAGAAGTGTGTCTCTAGGAGATAAGTGGGTTGGGGGAGCGAGGGAGTGTTAGTAATTTTATTTGTGGATTTTATCTATATATATATGATGTGTAACCCTATGGGTATGTACTGGACTCATTTGAAATAGTGAAATTCGCCGCTCTGCTCCCAATGACGTAGACATTTTTACCGAACCTCGTTAAATCTCTGTGTTATTCTGATTTTGTGTCGATTTCTGTTTTTCTTCGCCCTAATTTCTTAATATATATATTCGAATTCAAATTGACACCTTCTATGAGATTTTGTTTTTTTGGGAATTATTATAAGAAAAATTAACACATGTTATAATCATTTTTGAAATCTTTGGCATTTATTATTATTATTATTATCATATTTTGTTATTAATAAGAATATTATACATGAATATGATTTCCTTTGTTATCCTGTCCATGTGCCTATATTGGGCATATATTTGCTGGTAATTGAATAAATATGTAGGCCCTTAGCCCTTCCACCACAAATCAAATTTTACAAAAATAGCAATATCCTGAAGACGACTGAGAAGGAAGTCACGAGTGGTAACAACTATAAAACAATTGAACAAACCCTAAACAAAAATATAAATTATAAAGAGCACATATATGAAGTGCTAAATGCCTAAATAGAGATCATTACAAGAAAGAAATAAATAATTATATAAAAAAAGAAAAAGTTAACATATTACAATACTATATATATATATATATATATTTTTTTTTTGGATAGGGTGAGCAAGCCAAGATATTGTTAGGGCTCCTAACAATTCGATTTTGAACTGAATTGGGGTCAGCATTAAATCGTTTTGAATGGATTGAGTGCGGCTCTAAATCGGCCGTGGCTCGTTATATTCGATTAGACCGAGCTTGGCTTGAAATTAAATTCAACTTGATCCAACTCTAAATCGAAATGACCGCACTCAAATTGAGCTATTTGAATCCGTTACAACTCGAAATCAAAACAAACGGGCTCAAATTGAATTATTTGGATCTGTTATAAGTTAAAATCAATTCAAAATCAGCTCACGACTCATTATATTTAATTTTATTTACAAACAGAATACTTGGAGCCGAGATCTTTGCATGGCTCAAAATAAGATAAAAAATTCAATTCAAAATTTTGGCCTGTTCCTTTATTTCGATCGGATCTCGATTCGAACTAAAATTTGAATCAATTATATAGCGAGTAATGATTTCCGAGCTAAATTTACAGCCCTACATATCAAAATGTGCTGCACGTTCGGACACTATGACACCAATATGCTTAGAGAGCATACAGAAAAACAAAAATGACAAAAATACCCCAAAAAAATGCAAAGATCTTCAGAACGGTAGCCTCGATTAAAATAAATACAAGATTGAGACAAAGATGGGGGAAGAAATTACATCAGAGATGGATTCTCTTTGTCCATTTCACAACATTTATGAATGAAAAATGACAGCCTGCCATGAAATACAAATATGGCGTTCACATACATACCACCCAATTCTTATGTATTTACATATGAAGCACCTAAACTTTGCTTTTTACAATCCCAAAATTTTCATATTTTCCTAAAAAAAGTGAAGTACACATTTTCATGCATAGGAAAAGTGGCATAGAAGTAAAAAAATTGAAGTTTGGGGGTTGGAGAGGTCAATACACAAGAATTGAGGGATATGCATGCAAATCATCTTTGAAAGAAAAAAGCACAGGATCCAGCAAATAACACCAGAAGGATCGATAAAGGGCTACTCAGGAAAAATCCCAGTTTTGAGCTTCGGAGATTGCTTGAAGGCTACAGTGGGAGCAATCCGGCAGCTCCGCCTCTGGTGCTCGAGCACAAGCTCCCCTGCAATCCAATCCAATTTCTCCATATTAGTCTGCTCGCTGATTCTTCTTCCCCCAAACAGAACAGATTCCACATTTTTCTGCTTCAGCATCTCCTCTGCAACATTCAGCAGAACGTTCACATTTGCAGAGCTTGGATCACTGTCGACATCAGCTCCACATCTCCCTGCACTTGGGCCGTTCGCCTGCAATCATGGCCATGGCCGACGGAGCTCAAAAACAACAGAAGAAGCATTTCCATAAATCAAACAAGTTAAAAGCCGGATCTTTGCTCGCTTCTGTTCAGAAATAATCAGAAGAGCATTGTTTGATCGAGTTCTGGTCCCATATGAGACAAAAGAGATTAATTTTGCTTTTAAAGGAGAGATGAATGATTGTGGTAATGAAAATACCGGAGAAAATGAGTACAGGACGAAGCCCCTGTTTCTCCACCACAACAATAGCCCCCCCTACCCCAGCAACTAATAATAGAATTTCGTCCAAAGCTATAAATGAAACGAAAAGATTGCATTTTTACCCCAAGCAGACAGTCGAACACATACTGGCCATTATTGATAGCAGAAACGACGAAAGCTTATCGTCGTTTCTCGCATTACCGACGACCACAACGTTGCCGGTTAGCAGAGAAAGGGGAAAAAGGGGGATGATGGTGTACCTGAATACGCATATAGTTTGCATTCCGGCACTCTCCGAAGGCCAACGAAACCGCATGGTCGACGAGATCGGCGGCGCCGTCGGAAGATATACGGGCTATTGGACGAGCCCACTCCTTCGCTCCCCATCGCCGGAGCTTCTGATGCTCTAAACGGCTGCCGGAGGTTTTCGGCAATGAAGCTGCGGCGGCTGCCCCGCAGCCGAGGGAGAGAACCATGAGATCCTCGACTCCACGCACGAAAGGGAACTCCTGCTTGTTGTGGAGGACGTGAGTGATGGCCGCAGCTGTCGGATTGCTCATCGCTAGGCCGCCGTCGATGCCTATGCAGTGGGTGGAGCGATCCACCGACAGCATATCAATCGGCTCAAAGCGGCCTAGCTCCGCCCACGTTGCCCTGCAAACTTCCCAGAGTCGGAAATCAAAGCTCTCGTTTTCTAACGCGTCAGCGCGGGAAAAGACGAGGGGAGCCGAGCTATGGAGGTCGTAGCAGGGAATGAGCACTGGTTTCAACGTATCACGGAGCGTGAGCGATTCCCCGAACGTTTCCTTCATCGCCATCTCCATTGCTTTCGTCATTTCAGCCATTACCCTACGACAACCGCTCGGGAAGACGCAACGGAGGAGCGCCGGAGATGAAGAAGAACGCTTACGGTAAAAGCGACGACCTTTATCCACGAGGATGCGGTAGGTGTCTTCTGCGCGGAAAGCAGGGCGAGAGTTGTCGCGAGTGGCGAAAAGCATAGCGGTGAAGAAACCCCCAACTCCAGTTCCGGCAGCGAGATCAAAGTAGTCGGAGATCCGAGCATTCGAATCGCCGGACTTCGATTGAAGTGCTTTCTCCAGGTATGCTAAAACTTTACCAGGGAGAATGCCGCGCATTCCCACCCCACCGCCGCCATCGATGCTGAGGATACATACCTTTCCTCTCTGAGATTTGATCGCTGCGGCGCTATCGGAGATAGTAGATGCAGCGGCCGGCGATTTCGGAACACAGAGCTGGTGAGCTTCGTCGTACCCGAATAGAAACTTGCTCTCGAGAATGGAGAATATCTCGTAGCTAAGCTTGTCGGTGTCAATGCTGGGTTCCTCCTCTCCATCCTTGCTCGACACCAACATCTCCTCTGCTGCGGCCATACGCGCCTATCTTAAAAAATCCAAACAAAAGGAACATAAATGAGAAATCAGTAACCGCGCTCGCCTAAATTTAACATATTTCGTTGCAAATCAGCTTCAAAATCTCAACTTGGAAATAAGTTGAAACTACCTTTCCTTCCCTGTCTTTCTGGTATTACCCTCTCCCACTGACCCTCATCTTCCCCTGCTTCTTTTCTACAAACACCTCCGCCTCAAAATCTCCGAAGCAGGGAAACTTCCACTCCTACGGCCGGAAGTCGTCTTCTCCCCTTCGCCCCTTTACTTTCTCTATAAGAACAGAGCACGCGCACAGAGAATGGCGAGCTAAGAGAGTAAAAGTAGAAATAGAGAGAGAGAGAGGGAGAGAGAGAGAGAGAGAGGAGAGGAAGGAAGAGGAAAAAGAGGGAACTGATGAGACGCGGTTAAGAGGCGCAAAACGACACAGGTGATTCAGAGCATGTCTTACTCCGTGCTCATATCCGATGTCGCCACGACAATTACAGCAGCTTCATTGCCCCTCCTACCCTCCTCTCTCTCTCTCTCTATCTCTAAAACCCATTGTTCCTCTCTCTACCTCCAACATTGTTTCTCTCTCCCTCCCCACTTAAGACGTCTTAGGTAATTAGTTATTATAATAAACAAAGAGAAAGTGATTATAAATTGATCGCGGCGGTTGGTGGGATTAAAAAATGGCTGATCCGACGGCTAGGATTCATTTTTGGCTCTAGTTGCCTCGGGTTCTTAACTCTTTCAGCGACTACTGTGATCGTGAGCCTCGACGCCCTCGCCACGTTTATGTGGTTTTTTGTAAATAATTAATCGTTTAATTACATGTACAAGAGATAATTAATTGTTTAATTAATGTACAATAGAACTCGGTATATACCCCATAATTTTTTACATTCTATATCTAAAATTTCAAAGTATATATATATCATTAATATTAATTATATTCGTGATTTTAACATAAAAATATTATTTAAATAATAGGTTAATATCAAAAAATATAAAATATAAAATATTAAATATGTAATTACTTAAAAATGATGTGGTATGATAGTTGTTTGGAACATTCATTTAGTTATGTGCTACGAGTTTCAGAACGACTATTTTTTTAATGTTTATGAAAACATTATTTTATATAATGAAGTGTAGAAATATGTGCTCATCAGATTTGAAATTAATGTGGAAAGTGAAGGAGAAAATGGATCTAATATATATATCTTGAGGAATGTTCATATTATACCATTCTTTTAATTATTCACTTGTGCTTTATATAAAATTAATTTATCAAGATTTACATACATACCACTAAATTCCTCTACACAAACATCTAACACTTAATTTTAACATACATGCCATCTTATCTTTCTATCAAAGTGTTTATTTTAACATATATGTCAGATTACTAATTCATTTGACTTTTCAATTATGCATTAAAAGCTTCTCAAAGTAATTTAACTCGGATTGGACCAGTTTTGGTAGCATCAGATCCGTCTCGTCGAGCCAGTCAGTTTGACTGTAAATTTCTTGAAATCAAAGTTTGAACATTTTTTTCTGAAAAAATTATATCGAGATTGATTCATTTCGTATGATGGAAGTTTGTTAAAGGTTTATCGATGATAATAATTACACCGTTGATAACATATTATTTCATGACTTTGACTAAAAAAGTTTAGAAGTATTAATTTGGGTAGATGGGCAGGATTAGGACATGATCTGACCCAAACTTCCCCCATTTACCGTTTAGAAAGTATCCAACTTAAATCTTCAATTTGATTGACACAAATCCAACTCATTTAATACAAGGCATAAGTATCATTCAAATTAAATTTTAGTTAAATTTAATCTAAATCGAAGCATTTCGAGTTAGGTTCAGGTTAGATTCTTTTTTGACATCTCTAGGTCGAGTTAGTTGCAACTTGACATCACTCATCAATTCAAACTCAATAATAAATCATGATATTTGTTGGTTGATTTGTTCTGCCTAAAGTTTTGTTTTGATCAAATTGGTCAAAACTTGAGATGATGCAGTCAAAATGATAATGCAAATTTTAGGAGCATTTGCATACATATTTTTACATATCTCACACCTAAACTTTGATATTTACACAACACAATTCTTTAACATCACATCAAAATTGCATTATCATCATTTTGTAAAAGTATAATACACATTTTCCATGCATAAGTTTAAAAACGCTAGTTATGTTATAGATATGAAAGTTTAGGTGAGATATGTAAATACATAAGAAGTGTGTGCTAGTATGTAATTTTCTTAAAAATTTAAATAGAAGTTGGCTAGGTTCAACTAACTTAAACGTCTTCCCATAGAAAAATTATTGCATACGGACATCCAATCTACACCGTAGATCACAGTGATATACGGTGAGGATGCAATCAAATTTTTTATTTTTTATTTTTAAAAATAAAAAATTTAAAGTAAGTCCACCGAAATGCATCCTCACCGTAGGTCACCGTGATCTATGGTGTAAATCGGTCACCACATGTAGGACACCACATGCATCTCTGCATGCACGCGGTATCCGTATGCAATAATTTTTCCTTCCCATGAGTCCCATCAACCCGTTGTCTGCTGGTTTAGATTCACCAGTATTGAATGGCAGAACATCCAATAAAATGGTAGGGTTTAAATCTATCAGCTTATAGCATCGAATGACTTTTTAACTCTAAGAGGGTGAAATTCACATTTCTACGCATGGATGAGTTGGCCTGTTAAAAATTGAAGTTCAGGTTTATATATGTAAATACATAAGAATTAAATGATATGCATGTAAATCTTCCTCTCTTCTTTTTTTTTTTTAATGATGAGAGTCTTCAATAAAGTAAAATTATAGAGAATCCTTATTAAAAATACATATGACAACTTCTAGGATCTAGCGTTAAAGGAGAGAAGAAATATATAAGAAAAAATAGAGCCAATGATACATACTCGACACCCTTGCATCTTATGACAACCCATTGCCCATTCCATCACAACCCCCCAATTCATTAATACAAAACATCATAGATAAATATTAAGTATTGTTGAGCGTCGAAAGATTCACGATGATAAAATAATAATTCAACGTCTTAGATTTAGCCAAAGATCCAAATAGCTAAATTTGGATCTTCGATCATAGTCGATTGCTATGAGGTAATGGTTTGTCATGAATATTATAGACGATGGTTGTAACGCTAGCTTGTCGTAGAAGTTGTAGTTTAAAGTCGTGCTAGCGGTTGACTATGTAGGTAACAAGTGCTACAACAACGATAATATGGAGCTATGATAGCGTCCCCACACCACAAATGCCGAGTTGAGAGCTGCATGAGTTGGGAGCCATGTAAGTGGTGATTGGTCATATAGGTTGTTGCGGGGAAATATAATAACATCTAAAGAGCATAGATGACAGAGTTGGGAGCTGCATTAATGTATGTAGGCCATAGAGTGAGAAGTTGGGACTGCATGAACCGTGAAACGTTCATAGTCCACAAAGGTCGGAGTTGGGGATCTGCACGAGCTGTTAACCATGTAGGTCATAATTAGTCACATAGGTCAAGATAATGAGATTTAATAACCTCTGTAAGACATAGAAGTTTGAGTCGAGAGCTGCATGAGTTATAGATCATGTAGGTCATAGTTGGTCATATATACCATATTAGAGAGATGCCATGAGAGTTTAGAGAAAGTCATTGTATTCTGAGTATGACGATTGTAAGCAATTATTGCAGAGAGTTGCATCGTATTCGGAGTGTGTTGTTATACTGTCATCGGGGTGCGTTGTTGTATCATATTTAGAGTGCATTGTTACATTATTTGTGGGGCCCGTCGTTGCATGGTATTTGAGGAGTTTAATTGCATCAAATTCAATGTATGACATTACACCATCAACGAGAGTGTGTTGTTGCATTGTATACCGAGTGCATTGTTCCACCACATTTGAGGCACATTTTTACACTTTATTCAAGTTGCGTTGTTATGTCCATGTACAAAGTGCGTCAATACATCAACTGCGAGATGCATCGTGACCCCACAAGGGGCTTCGTTGCAATGAGCAAGGAGCGATTGACGGTCGTCAGCGGCTATGGAAGCGTTCATCCAGTCTTCAATCCAGAAGCACACTTCAATTCGCCTTTTTCCCCCACTCTAGCTTCAGGTTCCTCTTTGATAAAAATGAAGGGCTCTATTTATAGAATTTGAGAGTATCCTCCAAATAAACAAGAAAAGAATCTTGACAACTCTATCAACAGAGAGAATCCCATAATCAAACGACATTTAATGAGCATTTTAATGCCTTATTGATGTCGATAAACGAGTGATCTTGGCCTCGTTGGATTTGTCTCATCAAGACGCTCAATTCGACTATGAGCTCCTATGATTCGGAATCCATTTGACCTTTCGATTAACCAACCAAACCTTCCAATAAAAGTTTATTAGCTTGATCCGAGCTTGATTTGACTCAATTTATACCAATTACGGTGTTATTGAGTCCGTCTAGTCAAGTTGATTGGTTTAGCTATAATTTTGCTACAATCATAACTTGTCTTATTTTTAATTTGAGTTTGAATGTTTCTTGCTCAAAAAAATGCTCTGAGATTCATGCCAAATGCAAGATTTGTCGGCTATGTATCAAATATAATTTTAGAGAACATAAGAAATAATATGTAAATAATACTGGTTAATTATAAAAACAAGCGTAATTAACCTTAATTTCTAAGACACATGCAACATCCCCCCCCCCCCCCCTCCCCCCTCCTCCTACCCAACAATTCATATGCATTTAAATATCTAACACCTAAACTTTCCTTGTTATATTTATACCGCTCAAAACTTTCATATCACATCAAAAATACTACCATTTTAATTTTTAAAAATTGAAATACAACTTTTCAGACAGACAAGGTGTCATGTAAGGAAAAAAATCAAAGTATAGGCGTGAGATATGTAAAGGAATCGAGTGTTATGCATGTAAATCTTCCAAAAATATATACATATACCATAACACACATCCTTCAAGGCTTTCTAACCATGGTCAATAAATGTAGAAAATAATTTTTAAAAACCTTAAATCAATATCGTACCAAATTGTCCCAACAGTGGAAAACAAACCCTCGCATGCTGTAAAGTTGGCCAGACAGTCACTACATACTCTGCAAGAACAGACACAAGCTGTTCTACACACATGAAACTTTACCACTGTACCAGATATCACTGCTCATTTCACCGAGACGGCCAGTCATTAAAAAATAAAACAAACTTGAAACAGATTAAAATTTAAATATGTGTTTATTAAAAATAATTAGAAATCTATCACACTTAATTTAAGTTTAGATGTTAGATATGTAAATATATAGGAATTGAGTGGTAAGTATGTAAATTTTCCTTATAATAAAACAAATAGATAAATATAAGAAATTTCTAAGAAGAGCTTCATTTATTAGTCCAAAATTCAGTCTACTCTCTCTATATCCCAAGCTTTAATGTCAACAGCACCACAAAGAATATGTAATTAAATTATAATGAGCTGGTAAAGCAAGATGAAAAAAGGCTCATAAATCAGGTAAAAAAACTATAACTCATCTTTCAGATCGGTTTTGTCTCCGCCCTCATGCTTAGGATCCGAAACCGCCTCTGTTTTCGTTGCTGAAGCTGGTTTCTGGAGCTTGAATGGAATTGAAGCATTTTTCTTCAGGAATTTGTAAAACGCCACCACTGTGCGCTCCGTATCAACAGTGATCTACCAAAAACATATTTATAAGAAAATTTCATAATTCAGAATCACAATTTATTAATAATGTAATTACAGTAATAACAATAATTCAGGATCACTGTAAAGCCGCCAGATATTTATTTTCGAAGTAGATGAAAGATTCGTTAAGGGTTAAATGTAGAGTTTAAAATCATTTACCGGATCAAAACTCTTGTTTCCAGCTGGAAAGAAGAGGAGTGTGGGGAAACCATCAGACTGAAACATGCAAACAAAATTTGTAATTTAGAATTTGTAAAATTAAATTCACTATCATTCATCGCCAAATCTTTGAATGAAAAAAAGTATTCACATATCATATACCTGAAGTTTAATTTTTACCTACATACCACCTTATCTATGCATGAAAAAGTGTATTTCACTTCTTAAAAGTTGTATAACTGTAGCAGATAAGACTTTAGGTGTTAGATAAGTAAATAAATAGGACTTGAGTGTTATGTATGCAAGTGCACGACAAAATTTATTTTCACTTGAAATTTCCTCAATAAAATAAAAAATAGGTGGTTAGCATGATTTTATAGAAGGTTGAGATCAGATGGTCCACAAACTCAAGCAAAACAACAAAAATGGGATTGTTACATGTGCTCAAGTAGAGGACTTGAACACAGCTGTCAAATAGATCATGGATTTTTTTTATTTTATTTTTTTTTGAAATGTTGACTGCCAGAATCACAAATTTGGCAAAATTGATATAGAAGGGATTCAACGGTTACAATCAACATGAGTTGTTTGAACAAAGCAAAAAACTAGTCAAGAAAAACTTTAATTAAAAAATAAGGGGCATTTCTTACACCTAAAATATCATATTTACATGCATAACACCCAAATCTTTAACATAACATAAAAAATACGACTCTTAACTAATTGTTTAAAAGTGAAATACATCTGTTCATGTATAGGTTTAAAATCTCAAAATGCTATAAATATAAATATCAAACATTGGGTGTGGGATATGTAAATAAATAAGAATCGTGTGGTCAGTATGTAAATTTCTCAATACAAAATAAATAAAGCCAAACCTTGGCCCGAGGGTGCTCATTTGTGGTCCCATCCATTTTTGCTATAACAATAGAGTCGATGCCTCGAAGATGCTTGGCAAGTTTGTTGTATGTTGGTTCCAAAGCTTGGCAATGCCCACACCATGGTGCATATATCTGGTGCAAAGTTCATTATAAGGTTCTATTGAAAAAAAAAAATGACGATTGAGACCATGGATGTAAATATTAAATTTAGATTAACCTCTAGAAGAACATCCTTCGACTCATCCAAAACTATTTCATCGAAAATATTTCCGACTACTATTTTCACATCACCATGATTCTGTGCAACAACATCAAAAAATCAAATGGCGTAGACGATGAGTTTAAAGCAATAGGATGGGCTAAAGGAAAATAATTGTTCCAGCATACAGTCTCAGGAATCTGATCTGATTTGTAGAATGGCTTGAGCTTATCCTCCAAGAAATCTTCAGCAAAAACCTAGAAGAAAGAAAAAATATTGTTAAAAATGCCGAATTAAAATAGAAAAAAGCAGTTGAACATCATAAATGTCCTAATAATTGGGCTCACATGACAAAAAGGGCTGTTAAAAGATCTTGTTATTCGCGAACAACTCATGTTTGAATTATTAGTTAAGTATTCGAGTTGAACACGAACAGAGTTTCTAAGCTCGAGTCATAAACGAGAACACGAACAACCATTTATTCAATCGTGTTTAACTCATAATAAAGAAATTACAAATATTATTTATATTATTATTATTATATATATATATTATATATATATATATGTATGTATGTATGTCTCCTAGTGTCGGCGTAAAGTATTGAAGCTAGCGAGAAATAAATTATTTTCAAAATTCTACATGATATCATAGCAGAGAAATCTTTTGTTCGCATTCGAGAACTCCTCTTCCATCCTATTAAAGCATTCAGGCGTTCACTGCGTCTTCAACGCTTATGTACACACGAGCCCTCTTCTCTTTATATGCATAAGGTTTTTACTTTGTCTTCGGCTCTTCCACTCAAGATGCTTCATCTCCTCACGAACGAGATCGTATGGCTTGACATTCGACTCTTCCACTCGAACAGAGCGCTTCGTCCAGTTGATTTGTCACTTCTGCTCAAACAAAATACTCCCTTTTATTGATTTAGAATCAAGCACATCACAATATATTCCTCTTTAGTTCGCTACGTTTGGCTAAATCAAACGGCTAAATCAACAAAAATATTTGGCTTCTGTCATTGATTCGGCTTGTTCTAGCCGACATCTCATAGGTCACCGACTTGAAAAAGGTTTGATCACCTCTCATTAAATACCAAACGTGAGGAAATCAAGAGTTGCACACCTCCCTCTAGCTCAAGTTTGCTCATCCAGCCGAGCAATCGAAGTAAGGATCCTCCTCTTGCTTTTGTTTAAGCAATAGGCTTACTCAAATTGAGCTTCACAGCAGTAGGTTTACCCAATTTGAGCTTTACAATATTATCATAGACATACATGACACGCTTCACAATCTTCTTCCTTGAAAGTCACATCCATATTTGAGCCTGCGACTTCTATCTCTATCATGTTTTCCAACAATAATTCAGAATCTAGTAGGTTCACCAGAAACAAATTAAGGCACCATAGAAAATTTTTAGTATAGTTCTAATTCTGAACAAGCATCACAATCTTTTGTCGAGCAACCTATCAGCTGGTGTGCAGAACAAGGCATCTTATCCCATGTTTTTAGTTTCCAAAGCAATAAATTAAAACCTTAAATAGCTGACTTTATAACCTCAAATCATATAACGGGAGATATCAACTTATTCAAAAATTACAACTCATCTACCATTCACTCTGCAGTTCAAATAATTGATGGTTCATTCTCACAAGTAGCGGAAACTGGATCAGTCGAATTGACAAATGATCTTCACCTATATTCTATTCTTTATGTTTCAAAACTAAATTGCAACCTACTCTCAATCACAAACTTACTCGTGACCTTAAATGCGTTACTAAACTTTATTTCAATTATTATGATTTTCAGGTTATGGAATCGAAGAAGGTGATTGACAATGCTGAGATGCATGATAGTCTATACTTTCTCAAAGAAAATAATTTCATTGATAGGCAATGTCATCCATCAAGTTGTATTTCTAAGTCTAATACAATTTTTGTTTCAGTTGAAAGTAATACGATGTTGAGTCATTGTCGTATGGATCATCCAAATTTTACATACATAGAAAAGATGCTTTCACATTTATTTATCCCAAAAAATCCAATATTTTTCAATGTAAAACTAGTCAACTTGCAAAATATATCATATATGTATATTCCAATTTGCAATACAAGCCTTCACATCCTTTCTCTGTAATTCATAGTAATAGTTGAAGACCCTCACAAATAAGTAATATAAATGAGGTACAATGGTTTGCATTATTCATAGATCATCACACAACAAAAACATGGATATTCCTTATGAAAGAAAAATCGAAAACAACCACCACATTTCAATCCCTTTATTCCATGATTCTCACTCAAATCCAAAGAAAAATTCAAAATTTTAAAACTGATAATGCTAAGGAATATTTTAATTCCATTCTTAGTCCTTATTTTTCCAAGCATGGTATTATCCATTAAAATTCTTGTGTGTATACTCACAAAATGAGGTTACAGAAAGAAAAAATATATATATACTTGAGGTGACCCGCACAATTATGTTGTTTAATCATGTACCTAAACATTCTTGGGGAGAAGCTATTGTCACAGCTATATATTCCATCAATAGAATGCCTAGTCGAGCCTTAAATTTTTAAATTCCTCATAATGCTCTCATGACATCTCTTTTTATTCTAACTTACCATTTTATTGTTCTATCGTTGTTCACAACCATCAATAAGACCGCACCAAATTTGATCCCAAGTCTTCTAAAATGCATTTTTTCTTGGTTACTTATCCAATCAAAAAGGGTACGAGTACTACACTCCACTATTAGGAAAATATACAACTCTATGGATGTCAAGTTTTTTGAGAAACAATCTTATTTTTCTAAATCTAAAATTCAGGATGAGAACCCGAGAAAATATCATATTTGAGATTTTCTTGGAGATATCTCGCCAATTATCCTTTAACTGAACCAAATCATGCCCTCCAACAAGCTCCACTTGTCTCTGCTCCACCTCAACAAGCTCCACTTGAAGAACCAAACTCTATCACAAAAGCAGTCTCGATTTTCTCTACTCCACCTAAATATGATACCAATGCTAAAGAATTTTGTGTCTACACCAAAAGGGCCACTGAGCATGTAAAAAACAGTATGCTGACTCAAGACTATCAAGAGCCTGAACCAAGTCCTCCACAATCATAATGCTATGAAAACCTCAACTCATGACTCTCTTACACTAATGAATTTAATCGGCCAATTGCACACAGAAAAAGTATCCGAGGGTGCACTGGTCATCCAATTGAAAGATACGAGCCTATGGGAATTTGCTACCTTCTTACGGGACTTTTGTGACAAGCTTTGATAAGATAAAGGTTCTCAACTCTATTCAAGAGGCTCTGATGAGGTTTCATCATGGAAACAAACAATTGAAGAAGAAATTCAGGCTTTAGAAAAGAATAACACATGACACTTAAAGAGTTATCACATGAGAAAAAAACTGCAGGCTGCAAATGAATATGCAATGTCAAATACAAAGGAAATGGAACTGTAGAGAGATTCAAAGCCAGAATGAATTCCAAAGGCTTCACGCAGTCATATAGGATTGACTATCAAAAAACATTTACACCTAGTGCCAAAATTATGATTCTGGTTTTACTCTCACTTGCAGTAAATCAAGATGGGTCTTTATACCAAATTTATGTCAGAAATGTCTTCTTGAATGACAACCTTGATGAAAAAGTCTACATGGCTGGAGGAGTCTACATGGCTATACCTCCAGGCTTGAAAAATAAGGAAAAAAATGGGTAAGTTTGCAAGTTGAACAATTCCTTATACTGCTTAAAGAATTCTTAGGATATGACAATTCCTTATAGTGCTTTTTTGTAAGTTTGCAAGTTGAACGATTCCTTATCTCAAGTTTGACAAGTTTGTTAACGCAGTAAGATTACAAATGGATGTCATCAGTGTCAAGTTGAACATATATGTTGGTTAAATCAAAATTCTAACTGAAAAATTGTCATATTCATAATATATGTAAATTATATTATCTTGATATGTGATAATTCGGAGGAAATTATCAGAGAAAAAAGAAAGCTTACAATATAATTTGAGAACAAAGATCTCAAGAATCTTCAATATTTTTAGGGAATGGAAGTGGCTATGCCTAAGAAGGGAATTGTCATATCCCAAAGGAAGTAGATCTTAAACCTGTTAAGTGAAATTGACATGATTGGATGTAAATCTGCTGCACTCGTATGAATTCCAACAAAAGGCTGAAGAGAAGTGAAGAAAACAGCCCTGTTGACAAAGAAAGATATGAAAGTTTTCAAAACATACTATTTTCCTATCACACACAAAACCTGATATTGCATATTCAATCAGTGTAGTACGCCAACAGAGAATAACCCAAATGAGAATCATTTGGAAGCAATGAATAAAATTTTGAGATACTTGAAAACAAGTCCTAGATATGGTTTTTTCTTCAAAAGATTTGAAAATCATCTGATTGAAATATATACAGATGCTAGTTGAGCAAGAGAGGTAACTGATAGAAAATGAACCACAAAATGTTTCATATGTCCGGGGCAATCTTCTCACGTATAGAAACAAAAAAGCAAGATGTCTCTCAGAGTAGGCAAAATCCGAATATCATGCTCTTACCTTAAAAGCATGCGAGGGAATGTGGAATCAAATGATATTAAGGAAACTTAAGGTTAGGGCTGTCAAAACGGCTCGTCGTTCGCGAACATTTGTTAAGCTTAACGAGTTGAACATGAACAAACTTTGTTCTGCTCGTTCGTTAAGCTTTACGAGCTGAACATGAACAAAATTTTAAGCTCAAAATATTTGTTCGCTCGTGTTCGACACGAATTGGCTTGAAAATAAATAAATAAACTAATAAATAAAAAAAAATTATAAATATACTCAATATATTGCGGTATTATTGGTGTTATTTCGCTGAATAACACCAAGTAACACTCGAATAACACCGCGGAAGGAGTTATTCCGCAGTGTTACTCGATGTTATTCCTTCGAATATGTTCTACTAAGCATATTTCGAGTCGAACACGAACAGGGATATGATATTTGAGTTGAGCACGAATACAATATTCACAAGCCATTTCAAACAGAGCCAAGGCTCAGTTCACTCAAGCTCGGCTCGATTATAGCCCTACTTAAGCTTGAGATGAAAAACACAATTAAGATGTTCAACGATAACCAAGAAGCTACTAGTATAGAAAATCTTGTGCATCATGACAGAACAAAACAAATCAAAATTGATCGACACTTCCTCTAAAAAAAGTTATTAATGAAATTATTCAATTCAGCTATGTTCCTACATATGACTTCAAACCAAAGCACTACCAAGGGTCAAGCATGATGAATTGAAGTCCAAGTTTGGTTTATATAATATATACAACCCAACATTTTTTTTTTGGAGGGGGGTGGGGGGGGTAAATTTTTCTTATTAGATTTTTTCGATTTTTTTTTCTTATTTTGGAGGAATTCTTTCTTTTTGTTGTTCCTTTGACTATTATTATTATTATATTTATATATATGTGTGTGTGTGTGCGTGCGCGCGCTAGCAAGCAATAAAATTCTTTCCATAATTCCAAATAAACTATAAGTTTATAATTCCTAGACCCTCTACAATTTTCAATAGGCTATAGCCCTCTTGAAGATATATTTAGATGAACTGACCATGGCAAGTCCAATCCATTTCACCATCATTCGCCAAAAAATGGCCAAAAATAAAATGAAAATAATTTGAAAAGTGAGTCTTAACTCGTGACTTCTATAAAAATGGCTAAATCCTTATTGATAGACCAACTAAATGTTACAATATTATTACAATAATTCTGCCAAGATAACCACAAGGTTAAAATAAATAAATTCAGGATAAATAAAAAGTTGTCTGCAATATTTTGGATTTCTAAGAATTTTGAATTGTCGTCATGGATTAAAAAAAAGTTATTTTAAGTGATTCTAAATTAAAGTTTGAACCAAATTAAAATTTAAAATGCACTTCCTAGAACTCCTTTAAATATAAAGCGAGGGACACTTATCAGAACTCATTTTTTTGTTGCAAACCAATCATATTCATGCAACACAGTCAGTCTGATTATTATTTAACAAATTATTTTTTCCAGCATATTTCATATAATGGAACACCGCAGAGGCACTGTTCTATTTTAACCACAAAATTTCATTCTACGAGTCCTATCCTACTCTATATCCCAAGACAGAATAAAGTTTGGCTGAATACCCTACATTTTGCTCCATAAAACTCCTTAGAAGGCCTCAACAAGTTTCAAATTCTCTTTTAACCTTCCACTATTGTCTTTTCACAAAATTAAATTGTCTTCAATTTGATAAAACGCCTAACATGATAAATATATACATATGTATACATCTAAAATTTTTTTTTTCATTTTTCTTGTTTAAAAATAATATATTAATAACTTAATAGATATATGCTCAAAACTAATCAAATATTGTTCTCTTTTCTTAAAATATGCATTCATGATAGGCTTAGCAGCTTTATAATATGCTAACACATCATGCTTCTATCTATATTGTATGAATGAGGAAATATTTTCATCCATCCAACAAAAATAAAAATATCAATTTAAATATAGTTCATAATTTGCCCTACTTGGATATGAGTTTGATTAGTCCAGTCACTCCTTCAAAATGACATATCAATCATTAATTTAATGCTAATCATCAATAAGCTATCCTTATCCAACCAAAATGTTCATTTGTTTTTTTCATTTATCTAACTACAACAATGTCATGATGGTTGTGGATAGATAAACGAAAAAAAGGGACAAAAAAGGTTAAAAACGTAGTTCATGTAAACTATATTAAGAATGAAAATCAAAAAGTAATTTTTTTAGATGAGGATATTCAAAATAGATGAGTGAAATTTTTTTGTAAACTTTTTAATAAAAATTTTGAAAATACGATCGACTTTAATGATGTCACTATCGTTAATAATAATTAAACTTTTTTATTTTTACCATCGCATCAGTAAAATAGAAGCTAAGGAGGCTTTAAAGAAAATGAAGTGTGAAAAATCAGTAAAATCTAATGATATTCCAATAAAAGTGTTGAAATATTGAGAAGATTAGGAAATTTCTTGCCTGATTAAAATTTTTAATATTATTTTAAAAACTAAAAAGATGTCTGACGAGAGGCTGAAAGAGTATTTTGGTTCCTATTCTTAAAGAAAAAGTGAATGCACAAAAGTGTACAAATTATAAAAGAATTAAGTTAATGTGTCATATATTAAAATTATGAGAGAGAGTAAATGAACATAGGTTAAGGCGCGATACATAGATTTGTCAAAATCAATTTGATGCCAACAAGTCTACTATGGAAGCTATATATTTATTGAGGGGTTTAATGGAAAAGTACAGAGAGAATAAGGAAGATTTATATATTATTTTTGTTGATTTAGAAAAATCCTATAATAAGGCTCCAACATAAGAACTTTTGAGAGTTCTGGAAAAGCGATGTGTTGATATATCGTGCATTCAAATCATTAAAAATATGTATATTTGAGTTGTTAATTGTGTTCGAACAAAAAAAGTATTGACCAAATTTTTTACAAATTCAGTTGATTTACACCAAGCCTTGACTTTATGTAATAACCCAAATTCTAAATAAAAATAATATTATTAATAATATAAATATTAATATAAATCAAATAGGCAAAATAGGATAAGTGTCTTCTCAGGTTGTCTTTAGGAGTTACATGCCATGTTTCAACAAATGGAAATAGAGAACAAGCATGCGAGAGAGAAAGTGGAGTGAGAGAGAGAGTGTGTAAGAGAAAGCAGATGAAGAAATACGGAGGAGGTTTTGAACCTTGTATGCGAAACTGAGAATGGCATTTTTGTGTGTGAGGGAAGAAGACAGGGAGTCTCACAGGCGATAAGAATCGTTGATTCGAGAAAGAGAGGCCAAAGTCGAAGTTGAAGCCGAAGGAAGGAGGCGGCTCGTGCAAGGAAGAAGAAGTCGTGTAAGTGCAGAGCGAGGAAACCGATGCAATAGGGTTTAGGGAAGCTCTACGGTTAGCGAAAGAGAAGAGGGATCGGGCGAACTAAAAATGAAGACTGTGGGTTCGAGCAGCTCTGGTGCGAAGGAAGAAGGAAGCAAGTCGTGCAGAAGGGACACTCTTTTCCGTGAGCGTAGAAAGGTGTGGCTGCATGCGACTATTGACATGGGGATGAGACACGCCAAGTCTAAGGTGAGTTGGGTAATTTTTTTTTTTATATATAAACAAAAGATATATTTTTTATTTAATTAGATTTTATTAGGTTATATAATATCTTATGAATTAATAGGAGAGATTAAATCTGGATAAGCAGTTGAATCAAAGGATTATAATGAGAAGGTTTTAGCAACACTGAATGTTGAGGTAAGGTTATGTGATTATACTTATATAAATTATTTTAATTTAAAAGTATTAATTAATGATTCCATGTTTAGTTATTTATAGATAATTTGGAAACAAAAATTTAGTATACTAACGTAATTATTAAAGAGAACAATGAATACAAATACATATATTAATAATAATAACAATAGTGATAATTAAAGAATAATTCGATCAACGGAAACTTGCTTCAATCTTAAAAGTTTGATATTATATTTTATAGGTTATTAATATCAACGTAATGGTTATCGCGAGGCCAATCTCTTACTGAAGATTGACAATTTATCATGACAACTGAGGAAAGTAATTGTGCTTTTAAATTAATATTTCTTATTTTTAAATATATCATTGCTTATTGTTTATCACTATTATGCCTTATGTCAATATACTTAAACTATATTTGATTCTTCAGATTGGTAGTCAAGAAATATGCATATTAACTGTTGTAGAAATATATGCATCATAGTTTTCCTAAGAAAAGGTTGTCGTATTATAATTTTTCTAAGATGTCACATTACTATATGACATGTAAATTACTATAGGAATATAAATCATTTATTTCATGACTTATAATTTTAGTAAGAGTGCAATATTCGTTAATAAATAAATGTAAAGTGTCTCATAAAAGAAAAATGTATGTTATGAAGAATGAAATAGCTTATATTAAAATGCTTGTATGTGCATGCTAAAAAGAGTCCAACCCCTTACGATACAAGTGAAGGATGTCAGTGTATCCGCACGTGTAGATGTTATACTACCACTCCAAATAATGGTGATATTTAGATTGTTAATCATTGTACCGACGAGAATATATCGATCGGGGGCAAGTAGGCACATTTCCACCTCAAACAATCATGTAAATTAAATCACGGATCACTGTGCCGACAAGATAATATCGGTCTGATGTGCGTTAGGTTATGTTTTAACTGTGCTCCTAAACTAGATCTAAATAAAAATAGCATAAAATAAAAGTAAAATTAAAGATTAAACATTGAAGAGTATAGTTAAAGTTAATGCACATAGAAATTTAAATTATTATAGGATCTCATAAAGTGAGAAATGAAAGACCAGCATGCATATTATTTTCCTTTTTTTGGGTTACTGTAGTTTAGAAGTGAGATTGCTTCTAATTTTTATTTAGAGAATTCATTATATTGTTTTAATTTTTTTAAAAACTTTTGATTAAGATAAATACTGGAGAAGATCATGTTTACAGATGGCATGGGTGGCAACTATTAGTGATAGAAATAGAATAATATAAAACTTAATATCACCGTCCGACGATCTATTCCCACCTTAGTTAATTCTAAGGTCAAGTCAGATCGTGACAATTTAAGCTCATACATTTTTGCTTTAGTTATGGATGCTCTACTGAACATTAAGAGAAGGTATCTTGTTGTATGTTTTTTGTTGATAATATCCTTATTATGGACAAGTCTAAAAAAGTTCAGGAAAAACTTGAATTATGGAGGTCAACTTTAGAGTTTAAATGATTCGTTTGAGTAGATCTAAAACTGAATACATGGAATGTAATTTTTAGGAGTAGATCTAACGACAGGGCTATAGCAATGGGTGATCAATTAATTAAAGGGACTGAAGGTTATAGATATTTCGAGCCTATTAATCAAAGTAATGGTGATGTAGATGAAGATGTTATTAGTAGAGGTCAAGTTGGATGGTTAAAGTGGAGGAATATATCGGGTCTATTGGGCAATAGAATTGTATCGCTTAGACTTAAAAGGAAAATTTTATAAGATGATGGTGAGATCTACAATGATTTAAGGCACAAAATGTTGGCTTATAGAAGAGAAGCATAAAACTAAGTGTTGCGGAGATCAGAATGCCTAGGTGGATGACTAGCTTTACACTTAGAGATAATGTGAAAATAATATATTCGTGAAAGTGTTGACCTCATTTTAGTGAGATCTTAGTCTTCTACTCTTAGAACCTAGGATCTAGCTTTAGGAGTTCTTATTGACAATCCTAGCGGACTAGCAATGGAGCCCACCTCCCGTAGAACTTCAAGCCACTTCTTGACTCATTTTTGTGAAGAACTCGCACGAGTGGTTCCAAGCACTCAACTTTTAGTTGCAAGGGCTAAGGACCAACATGTAGAGGGCCCGAAATTGAGTTCCTATAGGATCAACAGCCTTAGGTGAACCCTTTGTGACTCGATTACTCGCGAACGCCGCTTTTCACGCAATCACTGCACTACACACGATTTTGACTTGAATCGACTCACCCGTCGGCGAACTCGTCCGGATGACCCCGGATGACGAAACAGACCGCACCGATGCGTCCAGGATGTTGAATTTAGCTAGGAAGGACACCCATATTGTCAGGGTTACACGCACGCACAGTTTGCACGGAAATCGATGCATTTTTCTCCTTTAGCGGGATGCGGGCCCGGACTCAACCCAGGTTTGACTCGGGTTCGATTCAGGCTGGACTCGGGCTGAGCACGGGCTAGGCACCAGCTCACCTGAATTTGAAATTCAAATTTCAAAATTTAAAGAAATTATTTAAATTCTGCCTTAATTAAAATTAATTCAGGAGTTAATTATTTCCATTTAATCCTCCCTGAATTTGGAAATTAATTAATTCCCCGCCCAACGCAAGCTCAACGGTTATTTGGAATTCGAGGGATAGAAATCCCGCTCGGGCTCCTCCTTGGGGATTCGGCTCTCCCGTTCGCCTTCTCCCCCTCTCGGCCTCACGCACCCTTCTCGAGCTCGTTCGCCTCCTCCACCAATCGAAGCTCCCGAAACCCTCGCTCGAACATCTGATCCCCGCTCCTCTGCTCCTTCCTCTGCTGCTGTACGGACGAAGCCACTCGCCTCTCACTTCCGCGGTCTTTCTCTACCGATCCCGACTCCCTCGATCCCGATTCCTGCACTCGCCTCTTCCCTGCGTCGAAGGTCGAATATCCGGTCTCTTGCATCGAAGCCGCAGATCTGCTCGATCCCGTACGCCCCTTCTTCCTCTGCCTCTCCGAAGCCCCGACTCATCTTCCTTCGCTCGCCAACCCGAGGCTTCTCTGCTCGAGCTCGCTCTACAGGGAAAGACGAAGCTCCCGCTCCTGCGCAAACGACGCTGCTCGACTCGCCTCCCTGCCCGCACGATCGCTCCTGCTCATCTCCC
>NW_018164877.1:348560-349384 GCF_001263595.1 Phalaenopsis equestris
TTTTTTTAAATGGTTAAGTCAGAAAATGGGAACTTCTGATTTAATTAGTTGGAAAACACTTATTTGAGAGTCAAATGCCTTAAATCACTTTAAACACAAGTTAAAACATAGGCTTCTAGTTTTTTTAGGAGCACATCCTAGGTGAGAGCCCATTCATCTAGTCCTCTGTGTAAACCTCTTAGACTTTAGGTGTACACCCTAGGTGAGTGTCCATCCACCTAATCCTCAGTGTAGGCTTCCTAAATTTTAGGAGCACACCCTAGGTGAGAGTCCATCCACCTAATTCTCAGCATAAATTTCCTAGTCTTTAGGAGCACACCTTAGGTGAGAGCCCATCTACCTAATCTCTGCAGTGTAACCTCCCAAGGTTTTAGGAACATACCCTAGGTAAAAGTTCATTCACCTAACCCTTAAATGCACAATGAAACTAGACACTTGACCCTAATTCACAAACTGATCAAGACACTAGACACCAGGATGCACCGAGACGTGACCCGTGCTTCTTTAATTAAATCAACAGTGAAATCCTCATAATGACTTAACCTACAATAAAACCCAATGCATCGGGATTTGAGCCTTGGATAATATACTCAAATCCTCCTGGCAATTGGGGAAATTTCTTAACGCCACACATGGATCATCGGACTAGGATAAGTCTAGGATCTAGGTGGCGAGGGCGATGACGACATTGCTTATGCGTGCTTAAACGAGAGATACGAAGTGAAATTATTAGAATAGTACCTCCAACCTCAAGGATCTTCAATAAGGGAGAGGGAAGGACCTATGATGCTATTCGCCGACCCTTGGTGGGATCGTTACCCCGA
>NW_018164877.1:350786-369831 GCF_001263595.1 Phalaenopsis equestris
TTGGGAAGTCACTAAGGGTTCTCCTTAGGATCTGTGACATCCCCTACCTTTTCTTTCCTTTGGACTCCTGAAATAACTGTTCATGTTTGAGCCACTCCCATTTGCCCTTCTACGTCCTACCTCGAAAACCTGAACCTTGAATTCTTGTAGACTAGAACCATTGATCATTATCGAGAGTTTTCTCAAGTGACTCCCGTCATTTGGGATGTAATTAACTATAGGGGCTTGCCTCTATAGGGAACTTGGAACCCAGGTAAAATAAATCCTATTTAATTTTTGTATTAAATAGGGGAATTTGTCGGTCATATATAAAAGGTTCGCAGACCAAACGGATGTCACAAATCTCTTAGTTTGCAGGATTGGGTCTATCGCTGAGGTCTACACTTATCTCTCGGGAAGGTGTAGTATTTGCGGTATCAGACACGATTATGCAAACTATCAGACTAATGAGATCCATTTGGTCTCATTTTTTCAAAAATTAAAACATACTACTTTTAAAACTCAAACTATATATCTTTTATACTTAAATTAAATCTCAAAAATTATTTTCATATACCATATTTTCATAATTAATCAATCGAAAAAAAAAGTTGACCGACAGAAAGGGATGTCGTAGCTCCAATATTAAACCAGATTAAAAAGAGTTGTCTTAGATAGTTTGGTCACATTAAACGTAGACCAGCTTCTAACCCAGTTAGGAGAATAGATATTTTAGATTTGAATTATGTTAAGAAAGGTAGAGGTAGACCTAAAAAGACTAGGGCATGTTGTATAAAAAAAGATCTTACCTTATGAGAAATAAAAGAAAATATGACACTCAATAGGACAAAATGGAGAAAAATGATTCATATAGCCGACCCCAGTTAGTGGAAAAAGGCTCGTTATTGTTGTTGTATCCATAGCCATCCTTCAATGATTTCTAGTTGTTTACTATCCCTAAACATTATAGCTTATAAATTTGCTCAACATATTGAACTTTTCCAACTCCATTTAATTCTTGAAAATATGTAAAATACATTTGTTGGCAAGAAATCAGATGAAAGACAAATATAGGCAAGTTCCACTAAAGCACATAGGCAATTAGAAAATTAGTTAGGAGAAGTAAAGCCAGTCACATTTTGTCAGGTTATATTATGGTATTTCATGCTCAACCATAATCCAAAGTAACATTGTAAGTTGTAAAACTACGGTATTTTCAAAGAGGAGTGAAGGGAAAAAAAAAAGGAGGGCTGAATATAAGGCAAGGAGCATGATTATCAATGACATGCCTTAATAGTTTCTTGTACGAGTTCCCCATCAAGTATGTATTTTCTCCCATCTTCATTTCCCGAGTAAGCAAGCAACTGCAAAAGAAACATTTGAGTTCAAATTTGCTTAGAAATGCTTATCATGCAGAACTATAATTTCCGAGAATAAGGTCAATCATGACGTAATATTGAAAACGTAAATTACTTTTGGGCCATCTCCTGTCACTCCAAAGTAATCTGAAACTGGTTTGCCTATATCCTCGTTATCCATCTCCACGTACACAAAGATAAGCTGCAGAAAACATAAATTGCAATCAGACAAACCACCTAGATAACTTTTCAAAGGAGCCTATTAAAAACTTGTTATGAACCAATTAACACAAACCTTTCCCTTAAAAAATTTTGCAGCTTCTTGGAAAACCGGTAAAAGCTTTTCAGACACTTTTGATTGTGCAAAGAGCAAAAGCTAATAAAAAGAAAATTGAGTAATATCAAAAAATTGTCAGAGAGAGGTTAAAAATATAAATAAAGCAAACAATATAACAAAAGAATATGACTGACCTGCCTCTTAATTGGACTCTCAAAGATAAGAGGAGCATTTTCCCTAGTAAAAGTGGTCACCAGAGGAAGCTTGTTGGCAAATATGAAATCAACTATGGCAGATTTAGTGAACTGGCCGTCTGTGCAAGTCATCGACATCAGCGTAAATTTTGCTAGACATCAGTTAGAAAAAAAAACAAAAACAAAAAAATTACAGCTAAGGATATATTAATAAACTAACATACCAAAATAAGTCAAATTTTCAGCTTCCTTCTTCAGAAGAACTAAAGAAGGTCGTTTGGATTTGGGATCAATGTGAAAAAGCTCTGCGACAGCAGGACTGACAGTTTGGTAGAAGTTCACATCATCTTCAAGTTTGGATGCAGCAGATAGCTCCAAACTATCAGCACCCTGATTTTACCAAACAAAACACAGGGATTATCCAGTGAGTTGTTGAGTTAAATTAGATAGTTTGTTCTTTAACAGACAACTACACATTAAATATTATATTGATTTTGAACAATCTGCAGAAACATTTTTTGAGTATATGTAGATTCCGCATGAGAAACAGGTCAAATATGTACTTCTCGGTCAAAGGGAGGTGCATTGTTTGGTGGTTACAGCTCTTACAGACCAAAGTAGAAGAGGAAAAAAAGGGAATGTTCAAAGTTAGTTCGGAATCAAATTTTCTAAGATGCACTTTGTCATGACTGATTTCGAACAAATGTTATACGTCCATACCAGCATTGTTCAAAATGATTCCTACCGTTAGTACTTATAGGAGTTTTACCATCTCAACATGAAAAATAACCTTAATAAATCAAATAACTAATTAGTTACAAAGTATACTGGGGGATCTATAGAAGGGTTCAAGATAAACTTGAGCTGAACTCTGTTGGCACACTCTCTCAAACAATAAATGTTATATATAAATCACAGCCAGCTAGCAGAGGAAGCTTTCCCAAAAATTTTTTGTTGTGCGAGTTGTAAACCGCAATCGACCTCCATCCACCAAAACCTAGCCTGAGTTCCCTTCACTTCCAGCAATAAACGTTATATATAAATCACAGTCAGCTAGCAGAGGAAGCTTGTCCCAAAAATTTTTTGTTGTGCGAGTTGTAGACCGCAATCGACCTCCATCCACCAAAACCTAGCCTGAGTTCCCTTCACTTCCAGCAGCAATCTAAAAATATCAATGGCATAGTGAAAATCCCAGACAAACTGAAATATACAACTAAAGAGAGTCCATATTCAAAACCTAATAGCCCGTGTGGAATTCTAAGTTTCCTATTTTAAGTTTTTTTTGCTTTCATTCTCTTATTATGTCACATTTCTTTCCTTCTTAAGTTTGATTTTCTTTGGTAAGTTGTAATTGTCGTAATTAATAGTGCCTTAGTCATTCTTTACCATATAAAAAGAAGAGTGGTAATTTGATAACTGAGAAATAACAGAATATTATTTTCTCAAACTTTTTTCATGGTATCAAGGATAGGGAGCAAACCCTAGATTTTATTTTAGCCTCCAAAGCCTCTCCAACACCCGACCAGAGCCAGAATCCTCCCTTCAACCGCTATCCAGCCTGTAGGCCCTTCCTCGTTCCCTGGCTCCTGCTTCATGTTCCTCTGGAAGTCTCCCTGCATGATTTTGGTGCCCGACAGGTACCTCCCAATGGGATTCCATCTGCCATAGCTCCGATAAAATTTCTCATACAACTGTCAATTCCTACAAGATTTCCGCATACAAGCATCTCCAGCATATAGTCATACAGTCGCAGACTTGTCAACCCAGCAAGAACTTTCGTCAAACAGACGTCTTCTTACAAATCTTCATACAGAAACTCAAACAGGCATCTACCGGCAGGAACCTTCTTCCCTGCAGTCCGCTGCTAGCTAACCTGCAGAACCTCCTTCCGACAACCTATCAGACCTTCCCGATTAGGCAGAGAAGGCATTTCTTCCAGTCTTTTGTTCCTCAAGCAAGCAACAGCCTTCAGTTCGCAACCAGCAGCACCTCAGCCATGAAGCCTTTTTCAGCCCTAAACGTGCATACATACGAAATATGAAAAAGTACGGAATGAAGATGTCTAACTTTACTCTAGAGGTTAGTTATGAATCATATACCTAAATTTTGCCCAAACAATCCCAGAACTCTCTCACTTTATCACAAATCATTAACTCAATGGTCATAACTTCCATCAATGTTTTCAATCCGTGTTTATGCACATTTGTGGAAAAGAAAAAAAGGAACATCTCACAAGAGATGGCATAATTCTTGAGTTCACTAATTCTATATCTTGGTTGATCAATTCTATGAACACAAAAATTGGACAAATTTTCTTGTTTTATAGGACAACATGAGAGATTTGGGAATTAGCTCATGAGACTTGGGGCACGTTTGGGACATATGCGGATGTATAAATTCTCGGCTCGAAAGTTGCTATGGAAAATTTATTGTTTAAAAACTGATGTTCCAGAAACTGTTGTTCAGTTTGAAAATTTCAACTTTGAAGGTGTTGTCTATAGATAAATATCTTAAAGACCCCACTACTCATATTATATAAATTTTTTTATGCACTTGATTTTGTTGGAAAAAGAATTCACAAATTTTTTATATTTTTTATAGCCTTTTACAAAATTTTGATCCAATTATTTGTTGCATGTAAGTATGTAGGTATGTATCTAAAGCCACCAATAGGCACAAAAGTGTTAGAGACGCTCAATTTAGTCCTTCCTCTATCTTTAGTTCTCGGAAGTGAGTCAGCTAACAAATTGGTAAGGTGTGTATCATTATCCAAAGTAACCAAAGTATCATTCATCAGACTTCTGAGCTCAAGTATGTCTCCATTCTTCTTCTTCCTCCTGAATGTGTAGACTTGTCATTCCTCATCTGATCAATGGATTTGTCCAAAGGTGACCGGACAGGTGTAAGACTTTGCACATCATGATCCCCTGAGTCTGAGTAGCATTGATATCTTTCTGAACCTAATGAGGCGGTAGTAAAGCAGCAGAAGTATTTTCACCGGTAATATCAGTGATATGTTCTAGGGCATGCGAAGTCTGAAGAATCTCCCTCGCCTCCACGATAAGAGATTCCAAAGATGGGAGAGCTACAACAATGTGTGGAGATTGAATGATTGATATGTTGCCTGCGGGAATAGTGACGTCTTCAGGTGTATTCTTTTAATGATCGATAATGTCAATAACTTAGATCTGATCATGAGGAGTTGGAATCACTGCCTCTAGCGGAGCACTTTGTTTTTTTGGTCTGAGGTGAGGATGTAGATGATAGCATAGAGAACTGGAGTGGACGAACATACAACAGTTCGAACAATACAAAGAAAAAGGCTCAATCTCTACCTTCTGCCAATATTCATGATGCTGTGTGCCCAACCAAATTTCCTCAAAAGTGGAAGAAGTAATGTCGTGGAAGACAAGTACTCTGGCTTCAGATGGACGAGAAAGATTAAAAGTAGGAATGTCCATCTTGAGTGGCTTACCATAAGCTGAGGCAATAGAATACAACACCATAAGCTGAGGCAATGCAATAGAATACAACATAAAAAATAATGAAATTTCAGACCATGAAGACGAATCCAAACCGGAATGAATAAAGGTTCCGTCTGTGGGTCAAAATCCACAGACCATTTCAAAATCTTCATTATTTTGTTCTCAATTCAGATTATACTTCTAGCAAATAAGCGTGTGTAATATTTTTCATCATTAATTTGAATAAGAATGTCTTATCTAATAGTCCAATTTTTCACTCTCCAACAAGGTGCATAAGTTCAAATTTCTTGCGAATAAGCTCCATTTTGGAATTATCATATAGAAATTTCTCAATCAAATTCAAACGACAGGAGGAAGCAAGTTGAATACCTTTTGTTTCTGTAAAAAAGAAAACAGACTTCTCATTCTTCCTACCAGGTTTCTTGATGTCATCTGTCCACTTAAACGAAGATAAAAATAACACAATTTAGGCATACCTGAGGCGTGGACACCTATAAGGGCAGCTGCATACGATCTGTTTGAAGTCATCCGGTGTGGCGTTAAGAAGAAAACACAAGAAAAATAGCGTCGGGTGAAACTGAAAAAGAGAACACGCGGGACAAGCAGAAATCGCGAGCTGTATCAGCGAGACAGAAGCCGAAGAACTCCCGAGAAGACGATCTGCACCGCGCAGGAGACGCAGAGCCGAGAACTGCCGAGCCGGGAAAGCTCACGAGACGGGAAGACCTGAGACGAGCCGCACCGCAGAGCAAATCTCCCAAGACCGAAAGACGGGGAGACGAAACAGAATCAGGCGCGAAGACGCCGGAGAGGAAGCAGCAAAACCGTAACAATTGTTAGGGTTCACCAGGCGAAACCCTAGCAGAGCCGAGCGAGAAGGAAGACGACACCATTATTGTATATATGAATATATAGTGGTATGTGAGTAAATGGTCTGAATTTCTAATAAAATTATGTGGCATGCGTTGTAAATGACCGAAATTTTCAAATTTGATAAGGGATAATTACATGTATTGATATCACTTAAGTTTGATAAGAAATAACCCTGTGGTATGCATGTAAATGACATTATGGTAAGTTTGGAATGAAAAAAATATCCAAATCACAGGACGTGGTCTTGCTCCGACTTCCTCAATTCGCAAAATTCTGCAGCTTCACGAACGTGTTGTTCCGACTGAGGTTGCAAAAAAACTCGTGAAATGCAGCTTTAACCAAAACGTGGTAAAAAAAGTCAAAACAAGCACACCCTTATTCCAGTATCAAAAACATTGTAAATTTGTTTGAGATTGAGACCAAACTACATAACCTCTGAGAAGTATAGTTAAATGTGACTCAAAACTTCAACACATTTACAAAGTATCAGTTACAATTAGATATGTATGATAGATGTATGGAAGTAACCTCAAGATGCTATGTTGTATAAAATACTAGCAGAGAAGCAGTGGATGATCGAGTTCCTATTGAGTTTAAAAAACTTAAATGATGTCGAAGGAAGAAATATGGGGAAGAAGTCTCCCCCTAACACAAGGGAAGCCTTTGTTGAAGTCATAAGAGAAGAAAATTGAAAGAAGCTCATGATGAGAAAAACTGTGGATTCATCTAGCACTGAAAGCTCTACCTTGTATACACAACTCTTCTTATGAGCCAAATCCAAAAAGAATCGTTCCTTGTATGAACTTTACAAGAAAGTTAATCAAACAAAGGATAAGTATTGAAAACTACATGGAAAATCCAGAGACTGAAAATCACTGCAAGGGAGGAAAGACCAAGATACAAGACCCATGCTACTATCTCTTCAGAAGAGTCGGTCGGCCTTAGCCCCTTCACCAAGGAACAACTATTGATGTTGAACAAATTTCTTTCGAGCACAATAGAACAGCCTACCGGCTTGATGATACACAAAGGTAACATGTCGTTCTCCTACTCACCAGCAATGGAAACCTTGGATAATTGATTCAGGTGATTCTAATCACAAGACTGGAGATTTTCGTACTCTCACCAATTACCAAGAGTTCTCCAATTCCAAATTTATTCGACTTGTCAATGGATCTCACTTCGAGATTGTGGGGAGAAAAAAAATGAAAGTTTCCAAAAAATTCATCTCTTTACTGTGTTATATGTTTTCCAATTAGATTGAAACTCACTTTCTATAAGAAAGCTCACTTGTGAATGGCGTTGTGTTACTAAATTTCGTTCTATTTTTTCAGAATTTCATGTAGTTGATTTGGGGCAAATGATTAACAGTGCTAAATTGCATCAAGATCTCTATTTGCTCGAGGAAAGTTATTCTCTTAACACAAAAATATCTTCTTCACCATCATCCTCTCATGTTCATATGTCTGTTGTGTTTGAGTGTTGAAAGTTAAGTTTTAATGGCAGTATAATCTGAGTCCTAGTTTTTATTATATTGAAAAATTAAATTATCATCTCTTTATTAATAAAAAGCCAATTTTATCACTGTGAAACTTAATTGACTAAATGTATTCAAGTCTATCATTTGTCTTAGTGCAAACCCTTGAAGCCTTTCACTATCATCCGCAGTGATATTTAGGGGCCATCAAAATTAAAATCGATAAAAGTAGTAAATAATTTGTCTCATTTATTGATGACCACATGATTACGAGTTAGATATTCTTCAGGAAGTAAAAATCTATAACTGCACAAATCTTTTAGTCTTTCCATAACAAGATTTTCATTTGGTTCCAATGTAAACTGCATATCTTCAAAACTAATAATGCAAATGAATACTTCAACTCTATCCTTGAACTTTACCTTAAAAAGAATGGTATCATTCATGTGAGCTATTGTATTGAAACTCCACAACTAAGTGGGCCAACTAGGAAGAAAATTAGACATCTCGTATACCAAAAATTTTCTAGAGAGAATAACCCCATTAATAGAATGTCAAGTAGAATCCTTGGATTTAAAGCTCTTCTTAATATTGTGATGAAAAAATGCTCTCGTATCAAAGCCTTCTAATGCAATCTTCCTCTAAAAATATTTGGATGAGTCCCTTTTTCACATTCATCAACCAAACCACACAAAATTTAACCTGAGATTCATCAAATAAATCTCCCTTGGGCGTGTTTCTAACAAAAAAGGGGACACATGTTATTCTCCCATTTCAAAAAAAAAAAAAATATGACACCATGGATATTATTTTCTTTGTAAATCAACCCTACTATCCCAAATATGATATTCATGAGTAAAGTCTAGGTAAATAATAAACGTGATGCACTATTCTCGATACTCACACTAATCTAGAGTCATCAAAATTATTTCACTTCCCCACACTTTTTGAATGCCCACTCTGATCTAGAGTAATTACAACCTATTCTATTTCCATCTAATCATCATGTCTCTCAAGTTCCACCAGCTAAGAAAATCCAATCTGAGATTGACAACAAGGAACTTTGTGTGTATACTAGGAGAAAGAAATCTACTGGATAAGATAAATGATAATATGCAACCACGAGACTAGTAAGTAAACTTATCTATCTATCAAAGACTAGTAAGTAAACTTATCTTTCTATCACACGCTAGACCTGATATTGCTTACACTGCCGACACTGTGAATCAACATATGAATAGTCCAAATGAAAAATATTTGGAGATAGTTTACAGACAATTGAAGTTTAAAAAAAACCCCTAACAGAAGGTTACTGTTTAAAAAATCAAACAACAGGAAGGGGCACTAATACTAGTTGGACCAGTGAGCTCACTGACAGAAAGTCCACTTCTAAATATTATTCCTATAGTTGGGGAAACCTTGTTACTTGAAGAAGCAAGAAGCGAGCAATGTTCTCCAGAAGTAGAGCAAAATTTGAATATCACACACTAGCTTTAGGAATTTGTTAAGGAATGTGGATCCAAAGGTTAATAAATGAGTTAGGATACTCCACTATCAACATCAACAACAAAAATAACAACCAATATCATCCCACTAAGTGAAGTCAGCTACATGAATCCTTTTTTTTCCAGAGTTTTATTCAGTGTCAATCCTATAAAAATGTTTCGTGAAAACCAAGCTGTAAATATTATTGCAAAGAATCCTGTGCATCACAATCAAACACATTGAAATTAACATTTTATTTGTAAAAAGGTTGGTGGAGTTATTTTTCACTTAATCTATACTCCAACTCATCTTAAAGTCATTGATGTCTTCATTAAATATCTACTTCATGGCAACTTCACTTTTTTGAATACCAAGCTAAGTTTTTACAACATTTATGTCCCAACTTGAGGGGGGTGTGGAATTATGAGTTACTTATTTTAGTTTTACTCTCTTTTATCCCTTATTATGTCATATTTCTTTTTATTTTCTTGGGTAGGTTGTAATTATTGTAATTAATTATGCCCTAGTTCTTCCTTATTATATATGAAGAAAAATTATAAATTAATAATTGAGAAATACGATAATACAATTTTCTCTACCTTTCTTCAACATGAAATATATTCATTGTTTCAATCAATCCATAAGTCCAACGAGAGTATTAAATAGCAAAAAAAAAAAATCAATGTGTTTCAATGTGTTAGAAGGAGATGCAGCAGGGGACAAGGGAACACTTAATGAATCATACATGCAAGTGGCCTAAGTAGAAAAAGTGTTTGGGGATAAAAGAGAAGCACTTGCATGCTTCATAGAAAAACTCCTCCTGACACCATATTAATCGACTTCACAGAGCCATGCCATATTCAAAACAAGTGCACTATCAATGGGAAGGTCAGTGATTAGTTGTTCAGTTGCACTGAGAATACGATATCTCAGTCAGTAATTCAGGCTCTACACCATAAAGCCACCAAACAATTGTACCCATATAAAATAAGTTAGGTTAACAAAGCTACGTATATCCTCATCTCTTATATTTTTCGCATCACCTTCTCAATTGAAAACCACTTTATATGTGAGGTACTTTGTGATGTTTGGACAATGACATTGGCCACCTGATTTTGGGTAGGTAGGTCATGGTAGTATGAAATTAGAGCTTTATATGATTTTCCCTTGAATGTCTATTCATATGAATGAAAAGGCAAAACACTTGAGGCTTTATCAACTGTAAGTCTAATTAAACCTTCTTCTACCATACCTATTATGCATGCGGCGAATAGTTCAGCTTTTTTGAAAACCTTCAATTAGACACACGGTACCGATTCAAGGCTAAAATAGATAGAAGATTAAAAGAAATAACAACAACAACAATAAGCCTTTATCCCACTAAGTTGAGTCGGCTACATAAATCCTTTTTCTCCATTGTCTCCTGTTGAATGTCATATATTCATTTAATTCTAATAGATTAAGATCATTTTTATATAATATGCTCAAGCCTTTATAGGTTAATCTCGGTCTTTCTTAGCATAAGTCAAATATAAAACATCCACTCTCATAACCCGATAATCAGATGGTCGAAGTTTAATATCACCAAACCATCTAAGAGGAATCTCTCTAATCTTGTTTGCCACTGGAGCTACACCAACCCTTTCACGAATAGATTCGTTTCACATTGTCTCTAAGTGTAAAGTCTCTAAGTGTAAAGTCACCAGTCACCCATCCACTTAAGCATTCTCCTCTCAGCAAAATAAAAGAATAAAAATAAAAACGAGCTGTAGATGGAGTTTTGTTAGGCTGAAGTCTTCCAAAAGCCAAGGAGAAAAGGTTCGACTACAGGAGAAAGATTCTTGTTGGAATTCAATACAGATTGCAAGTTTCTAACAGCCAGAAAGATTTTAGTTCAGCCTCAACTAGTTGTTCTTGATTGCATTTAGACTTCTTAACTTCTTTCATTCTTAGATTATCCAACTTCCACCCATCCATGCTGAAATAGATTTCAAACACCTGTTTCTATGAAAAAATTTCTACAGGACCCATGGAAAGCCCTCCAAAGACTCTTCTCGCTACAATGCAACGATTGGGACTCCGGACAAGTTGTAAGTTTCGAACAGCCAGAAAGACTTTAGTTCAACCTCAAGTAGTCGTGCTTGATTGCATTCAGAATTCTTAACTTATTTCTTGTTTGGATCATCCAACTTCCACCCATCAGTGCTGAAATAAATGTCAAGCACTTGTTGCGATGGAAAATTTTCTACAGTACCCACGGACAGCCCTCCAAAGGCTCTTCTTGCCACAATGCAACGATTTGGAAACCTCCACTACTGTATGCTGCTGTTTGCATGGGACAACTACCACAATATGGATTTTCAAATGCCGAAATCAATTTCGAAAGAATCTTGGATTCCGCTATGACCACCGATCCTCCAGAATGATTTTTTTAGCACTTTTTTGGATTTCTTGTTGCAAGTAATTGGTAGAGAGCCCATAGAAATTGCAATGACAGAGCCAAGATAGATTTTGAAGTAAAGAAGCTGGGTGATCAATTTTGGTGAAATCCCAACTATGATCCCCTTGCCTTCTTACCTCTCCGAGCTTGGGAAATATACCAAAACAGTAAATCCTCCCTGCAGCTCAGATAAACCTGAAGAAAACTTCTCCAAAAGAACACCCCATTCTCTCCACAGAAAGGCCTATTTATAGGCAACCTATCCCACATAACTCTTAGACCCTTTAATTGCTAAATTACCCTTAAGAAGGAAATTAAAAAAAAAAAAAAAATACCCGCCCAGGACTTTTAATTATGAAAAAGGCCCTCCTAGCACTATGTCACAGCAGCTCTTTTTGTTACATTGGTATCTGAACCCAATTTAGAGATGCATTCCCAATCCCTACCTATTTAAGTCGAGCATCTACTATATCAATTTAAGGACACTGGACCAACCAAACTCCCATCTAAAGCCACCCCCTCACCCTCTTTCCCACCGCCCCTTCCCTATCACACGATCCAGCATCAGACTGATTTTGCTCACAATGCAAGTCTTCCTAAGCTTACCTTACTACCGCATGAGACCAAAGGAGCATCTAATCTTGCAAGAAATAGTTAATAAGCTGCTAACCAAATAATTGCTTCAACATAGTTTGAGTCCGTGCATCATCCCGTGTTGCTTGAACCCAAAAGGATGACAATTGGCATATACTTAATAACAAAAGAGCAATAAACAAAATTAAAATTAAATACTGGCTTTCAATGCCAAGGTTAGAGGATATGATATATAAGCTTGTTCGATCCATAATCTTTTCTAAACTAGATTTACTAACCAAATACCATCAGATGCACGTTAGACTGGGAGAGGCAAATGAAAAATGACAACCAAAACTCAAAGAATTATGACTCAAAGTCATACCTTTTAGTTTGTGCAACGCACCTATCACATTCATGTGATTTATAAATGTACTTAAAATCATTTGTCGGTCCATTTTCATCACATTACTTATTAATCATCTAAAGCATTTGATCAAACAACTTGTATCATTCGAACTCAAAAAGTACATATTAATTCAATTAAATGTGAGTTCTCTATTTTGAGTGTCCATTTATTAGGGTTTATAATCACAGCAACATGAGTTTAAATGGATCCACAAAAGATATCGACCATTTTAGTCAGACCGACACCTTCAACTTTCTCCCATACCAAGAGTTTTCAAAACTTGGCCATTTTTTTCGTCATTTCATTAAAGGCTTTAGTGTGATTATGGCTTCAATGAATAATTTGTTAAAATCTACAACCTTCAACTAGAGCAAGGATCAACAACATGATATCGACACTATTAAAGAGACCCTCGGTACAGCTCCGAGGTTAGTAATTCATTAAAAATGGATACAGAAGCTTTGGCCATCAGAAAAAGTGTTGTGCTCATTCAAGAAGGCTGGCCTATTGATTTCTTTAGGGAGAATGTAATACCGTGAGACAAAAATAAGCAGTTCAAGAAGTCCAGCCTATTAGAACGCAATTGCTCGTTCCCTCAAGTAATAAAAGTATTATCAACTATTATGATTTCAATTTGCAAAGCAATCATCATGCATTACAAGTCATTAATTCTCAGAATGCGGTGAATCGAAAGCATACGAGATAGATCCTGTTTCTATACATTACGCTGAAGAAAAAATCAGGTGCTAAAACATGGGTGACTAATGCCCTCAGTAGAAAATTTGCTTGTTTACCCAACTACAAACCAAAGTGACGGATCTTGAAGGTATCACAGAACTCTATATCACTGACAGATACTTTGCTTCCACTATGACAACCCAATTAAAAATTACTGCTTGTGGCATGGATATCTATTTAAAGGAAACCAAATGTGTATTCTGATACAACTTTGCACGTGCAACTTTCAAAGAAATTCATGCAGGAAGGTTGGCAGCCCATGTCAAGCGTTAGAAGACCTTGGACAAGAAGAAAGCTCATATTTTTTGGCCTTTGCTTAGACGAGATGTCACCTTCTGTTGAGATGTGTCCAATTTACCAAGCATATAATTGTGCCTGCCAAAATATTGGTCAGATTGCCCTATCTATCCTGGATTCTATATGGGAAAATCTCAGTTTAGATTTTCTTTTGTGCTTAGCACAAACCAAATGAGTTGATTCCATTATGATAGTTGTGAACACATTTAAAAAAAAAGGCTCACTTCACCGCCTGCAAAAAAAAACCTTTGATGTTGTTCATATTGGCCCTTTTGTTCTTTCATGTGATCGTTCAACTATATCGGCTTCCTAGAGGCCTTCCTCCAATCACGACGTTAAATTTGTTGATAGTTTTTGGACAAAACTTTTAAATGTGTACACACTACATTGGAATTAAATTCAGCATATCATCCATATACTACTAGGTAAAATAAAGCCATAATAGGACTCTCGACAATATGTTACGTGTTTGTGCAATATCATCTTAAACAATAGGACAAACTCTTGGGATAAGTCGAATTAACTTACAACTCAATGTCTGACCTTTCTACTGGAAAATGCCCTTTTAGCAATCTACACGAACATCACGAGCAATGGACATTGTGGTGCTTCCCAAATGCAAAAGTGTGATTGGAACAAGCACAGTTGTTGACCATGGTAATATTCAAACAAAAAAATTAACTTAAAAAAATAAATTAAAATATAAAAGATTTGCCAAAGCCCTCTTTCAGAGTTTGGAAACCACTCCCGCTCCAAAATCTTAATAATGTCACATTTTGATTCATCTTGCCCCAACCGCAACAGAGATGTGAAAAAAAGTATAAGAGAAACTGAAGCCCTCACCTCCCATTTTGTTTGTTTCTCGTTTATCCATCTCCCACACAAGTGATTCCTCTGTGCACTTGCTCCGACCACACCAGTTGAAAGCACCTCCCTCTTTCGAGATACATGTGTTGTACGCTTTCATTGTATCTCAACTTGGTCAAATCAAAGTAAGCGGATTGGTTAAAGACACTATCCTTAACCATGCATTATCATCAAATAATGTTGCACGTTTTGGATTGCTTATACAACACAAAGGGCCTTCTACCAATTATGATTGAGCTATAAAGTATAAGAAAAAGTTAGGAATGTATTTCACTTACGCCGACTTGACTTTAAAAACTAGGCTTAACTTGATAATTATTTCAACTATTAGAATAAAATAAACAACTCCTGTTAGTGACTACTACCAAAGAAGAATTTCACATCAAATATGACTATCTTTGCAACGTCATTTTGTTTCAACAATAACGACAATCCATATAATCTGATCTTCAACTTGGATCATCTAGGTGTTGAATTTTATGGCACCACGCTTTGCAATCGTCGCGATCTCATAATTGCTAACACTTTCTTTATTATTGAGGGCGATCCTTTCGTTGTCTGAATGACGAAGAACCATCTTACAGGCAATGAAAGTCAGATATCAAACAATCTATGCAATTCCATGTCATTATGTTTGAAATCGGATTCGTCGCCTCAACCCAAGCAGAAGGCTACAACAGCTCGTATCATACAAAGGTTCCAAAGAAACCAAATCATGTTTAACATGTCTTTGAATCTAGAAAAATAGAATTGGTATCAATTGAAAATAAAAAAAAATGATTATTGAAATAAAAATAAATGAATTACTTTGAGTATTCTACAAATTTGATCAAGACACGCATTATCCAACTCTAATTTTCATGCATTGCTCAAATTATTGGCGATCTATATATTATATATTAAAGAGTGTTTTTTAGCGTCTTTATTTTATGCATAATCACATTATATTTATTGAAATTAATATAAATGTCGGCCAAATTGTTAAAATTTAATCACAATATTCGAGAATGTTGTGCGGACTAGTACAAAATAAATCAATTTTTTTTTGCACTGGTTAAAGCACTCTAGAGCACATATGGGTACATTAATTTATCTTATACTAGACCGCATAGCATTCTCGGATCTTGTAATCAAATGTTATGCATGTTGGACAGAGCAAAAGCGGGCTATTTTATACTAGACCACGCAAAATTGTCGAATTGTGATCAAATATTTAGCAGGTTTGTCGAAGCACGAGTGAGGAAATCAATTTATTTTATGGCAACCGACGTAGCATTCTTATAGATTGTGATCAAATATTTAGAACATTGATTGACATTTGCATCAACCTCAATGCGATCAATATGATTATGTATCAAATAATAACGTTTAAAAACATTCTTCAATATTCAATATATATATATATATATATATGTTTGTTTTAGATATATATATATATATATATATATATATATATATATATCGCCAGTAATTTGAGTCATCTATGAAAACCAGAGTCGAATAAATCATGGCTTGATCAAAATTGTATAATTCCAAGTAATCCGTTTATTTTCATTTCAATAATTAATTCTAGATTTTCCACAGATGTCAAATCTAATTTTTTATATTCAAAGAAATTATAAGCAAGATATGACTCATTAAGAACATCGTCTCGGTTAGTTTGTTGAAATATTTTGTTTGGATTGAAGCAACGAAATTAGATTTCGAAAATAACAACATGAAATTGTTTGGATTGTCTGATATCTAAATTTCAGCGCTTACAGCAGGATTCGTCCTCATCCAAATAATAGAAGGATTGCCCTCAATATCAAAGAAAAAATGCTAACTATCAGATCGTCAGGATCAAGAAGTATGATGTCTTAGATTCGGAGTCCATTGGATTCAACTTGGAGATCAAATCTATGAATCATCATCGTCATCACCAATACAAAATAGCATCATGAGAATAGTCATATTCGATGTGAAATTTTCCTCTAAGAGTGGACTCTCTAATGAGAATCAGTCATCTTCCGCTGATGGATGAAATAACCGCTAATTTGAGTCTAGTATCACAGTCAAGTCTCCTAAAAAACATATTCCTAACCTTTTTTTATACTTTACAACTTGGTTGTGGTTTGTAAAAGAACATTTGTGAGGTATAAGTAATCTAAGCGTGCAACACAATTTGTTGACATTGCAGGAGTAAGGATGAAGTCTTTAACCAATCTAATCACTCTAGTTTTACCAAGTCAAGATACAGCGAGAGCATACATCACATGTACCTTAAAATAGAGAGGTGTCGTCGGCTGGTGTGGTTGGGGCGAGTGCAGAGAGAAATTGGTCGTGTGAGAAACGAACAAATAAGAAATGAAAAAAAAGGGAGACGGGCGCTTCGATTAAAACAACGAGAATTTTCATCTAAGCTGCGTGTGGTTTGGACGAGAAGAATCAAAATGTGGTGTTATTAAGATTTTGGAGCAATAGCAGTTTCAGTTTCCAAACTCTGAATGTTATGGATTTTAATTTAATTATTTTTTTGTTGGCTTATTACAATGGTCAACAATGGTTGATAACATTTCCAATTTATCCGTAAAGGTACCTACTGAATTAGCCACTTTCAATACCAAATATATGATTGCTAAGAACTCCTACAAGTGTCGAGAGGTTTCAATCTGAGAGACCTTGTAATGGTTCAACTTTGCAAGGAAAGGTTTGCTCCCAAAATGTATTTGAAACTGAGTACGCACAATCTTAGTTCGTTCCCAATAGCTAAATGTTTAAACTATAATGATCATATTGTGGATTTACCATCATATATACTAACATCTTCTACATTCAATATCTTTGATATCTATTTGTATCACCCTCGGATAAAGTTCCAACACAAATTATATCATTCGATTCATGTTCTAAAGTAGGGGAGATTTGTTGTGGTCTTGGCTCAGCCTTTTAGAATGTATTTCTATCATTTAAGTTTTTACATTATCACCTTTTTGTTTTTCTTCTTATTACCACTATTAATTAAAGTCACACTTATTGTTTTATTATTTGGTCTCGTTGTAATGGACTATATATACTTGTACATGCTTATGTTAGTGGGATGTATGGAATAATATTACAATTCTTTCGACTTTATCTCTATTCTTTTCTATATTTGATTCTCGAACAGCTTCTCCGCCACTGCAACACCATTCCTGCATATAAATATCAGAACTTCTTTAAAAGGCTAACTTGATGCTTTTAGAAGACATTATACCCAAATCAGAAAATTGAAAACTATAAAACATGAGAATCTCATAATTGGTCATGCGCTTGTTGTCGTGGCTGCAGTGGTGGTATCAAGAGCTTGAGAATGGAAGTTAAAATCCACGGATAAAAATGAGGCAAGTTTTCATAGAAATTAGGGTAGAAGTAATTGATTCTATTCCACTCTTACTAAATCAAAATGATACATTCCCGAATACATAAAAGATAAGCACCTATAATTCAGAGGTAGGCTATCATTCCCAAACTCTAACCCTATGATTTAAAACAACAATCACACGTAACAAAACCCTAAACATATTAAGCCAAATGTATACCTCACAATAAAAACTAACCAACAACTAGATTGTCCTTTTAGTCTTACACCTCACATAAGTCTTCAAACTATTTTGACGGGCTCAATGTCGACTCAGTGGAACATGAGCCGGACAATGTCGTAGGTGTTGGTCAAACATTACTCCCCTACCAAAAAGACAAATTGTGCTCAAGGTGTAAGAGAAAAAACTAATGTTGGATCAAGTTGTATAGCTTTCACATGGCATCAAAATATGACAATCATTTCGAATTAATCAACACTTTTCCACATGTCGATTATTGTTGCACCACTTTTAACTAAAATTGCTCCAAGAAAACTTTCATATCCTCAACCTCTTCTTCAAAGATTGGCATCTTCAGCTTCCTTATGCGTGAGTCTCATCCCAAATTTCTCGATAGAGTTTATTCCACCCATGAAGTATAGGTTGTGTTCCCTTACTCGACCCATATTGATTTCCCCTTTTTTATAAGTCATGCTCACCTCTTAATCAACTCGTCCGTCCCTAGAGGTTCCTAAATCTCCTTCTGTTTGGAAGGTTGTCGTCGCAAAAGGCACTGGCACGGTTGAATGCAACCCTCCGCCAAGGTCACACCCATCGTGGTCTTGTTCCAGACCAAAATCCTTTGAATCAATCTCCTCCAACCTTGAATCGTGTTTCATCTCGTTTTGTTTGCTATAGCTCGTTCCAAACAATCACATTTATCAATTGAATCTACACCTGACTTCTTCATTTAATCTTTCCTGCTTTCGTTCATTCCAACCGTTTGAATGTCACATTATTCCTTCCAAGTACTGCTTCTTGAGTCTGCTCCTGATTCCTTTGCTTAAACATGCGGCTTCAAATTCGCCAAAGGCAACGACATCGTCCTGGCGTCGAGCAAGTACTTTTTATTGTTGTTGCTTGCGTTCGCTCAAGACATCGTCGCTCGATCCCACAACGGATGGCTGTGAGTTTGCGTGAAACTCCATGATATTCTTCACCATTTCATCCAAAGTCATGAATCTTCCATCCATGCACGAGAACACCCCCCCCC
>NW_018164877.1:369841-443824 GCF_001263595.1 Phalaenopsis equestris
CAATCCCCATGACTGAGAGAAGCTCCTCAATGCTCGATTTGAATTGGTTGACATCTCGCTCTAATTTCTCCTCCAATGCATCTAATTTATTGGTCTTCATTACTCTCATAATGTTTTTTTATCACGAAGGCAAAACTCATTATGTCGTGATCTCGTTGTTGGCTTCCCCGCTAGCTCAGTCGCGATAGTATCACGAGGTATGGTCACGAAGGTGAAGAAACTTCTTTACGCTGCAATCCCGTCGTAAATGAGATGGAAAAAAGAAAGGATAGATGCAGTATCAACAATAGAATATTCCAACATATTCCTTCAAAAGAGGTGTTGCTTGGTTGGTATTTTCTTAGTATCCCATTTCTTTCTTGGATTGGAACATAAAAAATGATGTATGCAATTTGGATGAGAATATATAAATTGTTTCCAATTAGTCATTATGCATGCATAAACAAACAAAGTTTATTCAGAATTAAAGGTGTGTTTTCATCTGTGCTCGAAAAGTACCATATCGAGATAATTATGTGAAGTTCATTGTTTTATTTATTTTTTTTACAATAAACGAAGACAATTTGTGTTTGCATTCGCAGTCAAAATATGAGCACTCTATTCCATTTCGTTGATCAAAAAAATAACAATCGAAAATAAAATAACTTCTCATCTAATGCATCTAATTTATTGGACTTCATTACCCTTGGGATGATTTTTTATCACGAAGGCAAAACTCATGTACGTCATGATCTCATTGTTGGCTTCCCCGCTAGCTCAATCACGATTATATTGCAAGTTACGGTCATGAAGGTGACGGAACTCCATTACGCCGCAATCCCATCATTGGCTTCACAACTAGCGTGAATCGTGATTGCATTGTGAGGTTTGATCACAGAGGCATGTAGCGCGAGTGAGCATATACAACACGATCTCATAGTTGACTTCTTAGTGAGCTCAAATTGTGACTGTATCGCGAGGTTTGGTCACTAAGACAAAATGCGGCTACGAATTGCAAAAGAAACGGAACCTGCTACTACGAATAGTGAAAGCGTCAGTTCATCTTGGATACCAATTTGATAGAAACGAGAGAAGTTTACGTAGGACTTAGGGCAAAATAATAGATTTTATTTTGTCGGTACCAAAATCAAAAAGATACAATCCATAAGACAAAAGATATCACCTGCGATTCGAGAGACGTGTGATCTCTCCCAAACCCAAACCCTAAGATTCAAGACAGCAATTATGCATAACCTAACCTGAAAATATTAAGCCTTATTTATAACCCACAAGAATAATTAAAAAATGACTAAATTGCCCTTTTAGTCTTACGCCTCACATAAAAAATGACTATTTTGGTAATCTTGGTGTTGACTTAGTGGAGCACAAGACGGACAGTGCTATAAGTGTCGGTCTAACATCTAAACCATATGATAAAGAAATAGAAAGTGACAAACATAAGCATTAAAATGGCATCAAATGATGTTCAACATGATTCTTCTCATAAAAGCGACTCCTTTCCTATCCTCTACATTGACAAACTCAATCCCCAAATAGCTATCTACATCCCAACTGTTTTGCATCAGCTGTATCATTGTTTGTTTGCCACTCCTTGTTAGAAGGTGCATATTATTCATAATGAAGTTACATTTAACCAAGAACTTAAACTCAACCTTACATGAGGCAACTAGCTTGGACAATATTGTAGAAACGAATGGTTTGCAAAAGTTTGTGCAGATATTCAAATCCTATAACCCAAAAAGAAAATTCTTAAGCACAAAAATAAAGTTCACTCGATGTTTAGAACAAGGAGAAATGCAAATACTATCACCTATATTACAGATAAAATTGGCTTGAAAAATTAAGGGAGTTCATGAACATATTAGTTTACAAAAACTCAAAATCAAAGCATTCAAACCAATCACTTTGATTGTGAAATATACTGCTAACCATGAAGGTGGCTCCAGTGGTTTTGCTAAATCACATGTACAAGAAATTACCACTAAAGAGTCAAAGAAGCCCAAGGTTAGTTTACTTCCAGAAGAAAGTATTTTTTCAGCCTCTTCAATTGTTGTTATATTTTGAACAGCAGGCCCGATCCTCTTCTTAATCCAGGTAACAATAGCATCCCTGAAATGCAAGTTTCAACAAACTATAACAGCAATATATTGAGTAAGAGCAATCAATATGTCATAATATTAATAAACTTAAAAAATAACAAAACAAACAGAGAAAAGTTGAAACAATTAAAAAATATCAAGATAATGACAACACAGTGAGAAAGGTAAAAGCCAAGTGTGTGAGATATGTAAATATATAAGAACTATGTGCAACATATGTAAATTTCCCTACGTAGAATAGTAGCTTTAGGTGAGAGGTGAACTTGGATTATCAGTGAAGCTGAAATGCTTTAACTTAAATGAAGTTTAATTTCAAATATTACAGAGAAAATATTTTATTTCCTTCTACATAGCACAGAAATCATCTAGTTTGGATCCCCATCATACATTAAAGCACCAAAGTCCAAGCCAAGTTTATCTAAAATGAACTATTAGAAAGTGATGCAAAACCCAGTCCAGCGATTTTGTTAATGTGTATCTCAAACTAGTGTTGCCATTTTATGTAAAATGATAACAAAAAATTGTGCTAATTCCCCTCCGCCTTAAATCAGACGGAAGTCAATATCGGTCTAAAGTCATTTCTGGAATTCATTACACCTAAAGGCATTTCCACACTTCATGCAAACGAAAGTGGCATAAAAGTATACTTTTGAATCAGAAACAATTAATGATCAACGCCATTAAATATAAATCAAAGCAAGCAAATCCATCCTAAAACAAAAGAAGCATTGGAGTAAGCTCAGCAATTCAGAATGCAAAACAAGTATACTCATTCTGCATGTATCACCAATTTTCCATTCCTCTTCTTTGGCTAAAGATTCCTTTTCAAAATTCAAGGTTTCAAACTCATTTATCAAGAAGCAATCAAGAAATAAACCAAAAAAATTCAATAAAATCAAATCAAATCAACATTCCTCCCTCTAAATATCTTTTGAACAGGATAAAAACTGACGATGTCCCGAATTCCAAGTAAACCATGCTAAATAAATAGCAGGAGCCGAGCACTTAATAGGACATCCAAACAAACCATTAAAACATTATTTCTCCAGCCTAAATTTAAAATTAATGCAACATGCTTAAAACATAAAACGAAGCCCACATAGTAGACAATACCGCTGCCTGAGAACAAAACCAAGTGATTGCTCAAGATCTAAGCAGATCAAGCAAGAAGCAACAGAGTAGCGAATATAAGGAGTCAACGGTCAACTTACTTAGCTCTCTGTCCCGGGTAGGGCCTGTGATCTCCATCAACGAAGAAGTAAATGGTAGGGAAACCCTGCACATCGTACTTCTGTGAGAGCTCGTTCTCTTCCGTAGCGTCAACCTTTGCAAGCACTACGTCCTCTAGTTCAAGCGCCGTGGCTGCCTCAGCGTACTCTGGTGCTAGCGCTTGACAATGCCCGCACCACGGCGCGTAGAATTCCACCATGACATGCTGGTTCTTCTCTATGAATTCACTGAAGTTAACACCCGTTAGCACAACCACATCCTTCTCGTCTACCGGCGGCGGCGCCTCGTAAGATCCGTGATCCGAATCGAGAAAGTCGCCTTGATCCAGCTCGTCGTCGTCGAATTCGTCGTGATCGTCCTCATCCGGCAAGGCATGGTCGGGGCTAGGGAACCCGCGAGATGCGTCCTCCTCGTCGCCCTCTTCGAGGAAGCTGAGGTCCTCATCAGCGTCGTCGGCGGCGGGTTTTGTGGCGGAGGTGGCAAAACCAAGAAAGAGGAGGGCGGCGAGTAGGAAGGCGAGGAGGATAGCTCGAGATGACATCTGGTCTCTTTCGCTCAGACTCTCTATGGAGAAGTGAACTATAGAGCTGTTTGGTGGCCGGTTTTAAGGTTTCCCGGTTTTAAGCAGTATTTACGCAGGAGGGCTTTGGTCTTCGGCGAGGGTTTTAAGGAAAATGGGGCATGCATAAGAAATTACATATAAAACCTTGTTTTAAAAAAAAAAAAAACCTTGTGGTTGAGAGTATAATTTCTTATTTAAAATCCTGAGTTCAAATAATAAATATTATCCTTTGGAAAAAATATTACATCAGTACTACGCACCTAGAGCTACATGCATAGCCAATAAAATCACGCCACACAAAAAATAAAAAAAAACGGTGCGGTAGCACGAGGGAATATTCCCCCGTGTTATTCATGTGTTATTGTATGTTATTAATATGTTATTCATGTGTTATTGTATTATTATAATACCAGGAATATTCTCAGAACACAATAACACATAAATAACATAGAATAACACATGAATAACACGGGAGGAATATTCCCCCGTGTTATCGCGCCGTTTTTTTTATTTTTCGCGTGGCATAATTTTATTGGCTACGCACGTAGCTCTACGTGTGTAGTACTGATGTAATATTTTTCCTATCCTTTGAGGTCATTTAAAAAAAATTATTTTTATCATTCCCAACATCTAAATCTTTCTAATCACATCAAAATATCACTATTATTATCCTTTTAAAGTTAAATATATTTTAGATGTATAAATAAAATAATATTAATGAAAATATCCAAATTTGTGTGTTAATATAGAAATACATAAGAATTGTGGGGTACATATGTAGATCTTCCAATTCAAATAATTAAAAACAAAAATAAATAAAATTATCTAATATGCTTTTCTTGGATATGTACTCTTAATTCTTTTTTATCATAATATAATATCAAAATCCTCTCATGAATCCTACAAATAGAGTGCACTCTACTAAAAGTGCCAACTTGGATTAATATATTGTGTTCCAATCTAACTTAGAATTTGATCAACATTGATGGACGCAACCAACTATTTACTCGAACATTGCCCAAGTTGCCAACCAACTTGGATCTGACACAAACTTTAAATGGGTTGGGATTGCGGACCCAAACCCAACATGCAAGTTAATCAACTCAACCCAAAAATAAACTTTTATAGTGAAGTTTAAATCATATGATCAAATGAAGTCATTTTTTTACACTTCTAGTCTCTCTCTCTTTAATTTTGAATGATTCGATTTCGGCCTTGCCATCACCATTTTTATCAGCTTCACTACTAACTTCCTTCTTCGATGTCTCTTCTATGAAGGCAATATTACGTGTAGTCATTCATAGGTGCGGATTAAAGGTGTGCACCCTAAGTACACCCATCTGCACACACCGATCATCCACACAATATGATTTTCTCTTTATGATATATTTGCTCGAAAAATTTGCCACAATAAAAAAAAATCATCAATAACTTGAGGTAAAAACTAAAATAAACTTGACGAGAAAAAACAACAGTGAATATAATAAAGAAATAGATTATATTAATTTTAAAACACTATCTTTCATCCTAAAATAAAGGAATAGATTACATTAGTTAGGTTTTACAAAAGCTTAAACTTCATTAAAATGTTTGAATTTAACATTTTTATTGGCTTCTAAATTGTAATATTCCAGGTAATTTTGCTGTTTTTTAGCCAAGATTGCATCTCTAAGAATAAAATATATCTAAAACAGAGAAATCAACAGTTAATTTAGTTAGATAGTGGATAGAGTTGGTCTTAGGGTTTGTTTGGGGCAACTGCAGCTTATCCAAATAAACAACTTATACTAATAACTGACTGTTTGGGGCAGCTGTTTAAAAACAACTAATATGCAGTTGGATAAATGACTATTCTGGCAGCTGTTTAAAAACAACTAATTTGCAGTTGGATAAATGACTATTCTGTTATGCTAAGTTATGTTGTTTGTAACAAAATTGTCTTGCCAATATGTTTGAAATTGCAAAAGCAGAAAAATAAATTTTATTTTTTTAAGTATATCTATGATTTCCACATACACAATATTATCATTATTATGTATCAATATTCTTTTATTACTGAAACATGTTCTCACATCATTGAAGATAGTTTACCCATTTTATTTTAATTTTTTTAGCATCTTCTTTGGACCATACATAGAACTTCAATATTTGTGTACAATGCAAGAGAATACATTGAAAACCCTACTACCTTTGATCAAACATGGTATATCCAATAGAACATAAGGAAAGCATAGCTCACAAAAATCCCATTTTTTTAAATAAAAAAGTTAGGAGGAAATCTGATAAATCAAAGCCAGAACGGGAATCAAAAAGACATGATGAGGACAGCTAGGTTTAACAAAGACTATGAAATGTTGCAAATCCCAGGCTCCGAGAGAGTAAGCAATCGACACAAGCATCTGTGCTAGACCGCAAGGAGCCCTAAGGGGCACGGCCGCTACATAAATTGTGTCTCTTCCATTAGCTTCTTCGCGCTTGGGAAGAAGAGGCGAGGGCTTTGGGGAAGCGAAGAGAGCTGCATACGCCATACAACAAACCTTGGGCTCATAGAAGGAAAGCTGGCAAAGTAGACATTTTGAAATTTGACAAAAATGGCCTTTTGGATCTCTTGAGGGAAAGAAGAGCGAGCAAAGATTGTGGAGAGGGGAGAACGACGAACGCGTGAACTCGAAGTTTTTAAGTCATGATCCCTTCGTTGTCATCCCAGTTATGTATCGCGAAGGTTCGTTCACGAAGTCGATGATTTTGGCCGCGAGAGGGAAGGGATCGCGAGAGGCAGCTGAGGCGAGAGAGACGAGGGCAGCAGGGGTAAAAGTCGCGAATGAACGCGGGTCGCGAAGTTTATCCTGCGGCGGCATTTACTAAAGAATCAAATACGTCGTTTTGGAAAAAGTTGTCCCAACGCACTTATCAAACAAAAAGGTGGTGTTTTGAAAATGTCGCCGCACTTAGAAGCTGCCCCAAATGAGGTCTTGTTCAATAAAAATGTCAAATGAAGTAACATGGGGTTTCCCAGTGTGGACGTGGGACGTGAGGACGGGCTTCCCACATTGATGCAGGACTCTCGAATACGACAACGAGGTCTCCCGTAGCGGGAACTCCCGCTAGCTAACCAACAAGCCTATTGAAGGAGAAATTTTTTTCATACGGGGTACGTATGAAGCTCTACGTGCGAACTCCAGTAATATAACATCATGTGTTATGTCAGACCACCTAAAAAAAATTAAAGCGGAACCGCGGAGTTTATTGAAGTGGAACCATGAAAGTTATTTGGGAGGGTTATTGGGGGTTATTAAAGGGTTATTGGGACATTAATTCCAATAACGTCGTAATAATCCCTTAATAACCCCCCCCCAATAACCTCTGTGGTTCTACTCTAATAACTTATGCAGTTCCATTTCAATAAAACTCTGCATTAACCCCCACAATAACCCCTTATAACCTCTGCGGTTTCACGTCAATAACCTCACAATAACTACCACGTTGCGGCATATTATTGGAAGTCCGCACATAGAGTTGTGTACATACTCTATATGGAAAAATTTCTCCTTTTGAAGACTGGTCTAGGGTAATCCCGGTTGAGCGGCCCGGGCAGGAGCCCAGGCGGGGCGAGTGGACTCCCGCATCTCTTTCCTTCTTTTGTTTTTGCTTCTTCCCCATATGAAAGTATTTTAATGGCTATGTCTTGCCTCTCCACCTCTTCCTTTCATGTGGAAGCTTCTTTCTTTAGCTCTTTCCTTTTCTTCATCAATGGGAGTCTATTTATATGATTGTTTTTTGAGTTTGCAAGGAGTTTTTGTTGTGTGTTGATTTCAGATTTCCTGTGTGGATTATTTATCCCATTCATAGGGTTGTATTCGAGGAGGTGATGGTACTCCAACTGTATCCTACTATGTGGTGGTGATTGTATCTCCCATTTTATCTTCCTACTTCTTCTCCTTCACTTTCCTTGGCCACCGGCCTCCCCCAACAGCTTCTCCTTGCACTGCCAACCCCCTTTATGTTGCACCAACCAGTTGTTCAACCCTTTCAGGCCCCTCTCAACAGCCCGTCGGCACTCCTACAACAACCACCTTACTGTCTGGGCCACTCCTATCACTACCAGCGCTTCCCCGCTCATTGTCCACCCTCCGAAAGTGCTGGTGAGCCTTCCCAGCTGCTGCCCCACCTTCCTAGCTTGCTATCCCAGCTTGCTACCCCGCCTTCCAACCAACTTTCACCGCCCTTAGGATAAACTTTCAAGGTGTGTGTTTGTGTTATTTTATGTTTTGGTGATTCTATCTTCAGTTTGTGCGTGTTATAACCCTATTTCTCTATTAATAAAAATTGTTTTTGTGGTTAGGATCTTTTCTTCGGTTTCATGAAGGCCATAAAAAACTGGGAAATTTACATAATACCACACAATTCTCATGTATTTACACATATCTAACGCCTAAAGTTTGATATTTACACGTACAACATCTTGATGTCATAAACCTATGCATGAGTACGTTTATTTCACCTTTAAAAAGATAATAATGATGATATTTTTGTTGTGATGTTAAAGATTTGAGTGATATGAACATAAATATGAATATATTGGTCTCACATATGTAAATACATAAGCATTGTGCAGTATGTATGTAAATACTCCTTAGAAATTTACAATAAATAAGCAATGATATTATAAAAAAACTATAATAAAAACTATAACTCCGGACAAACATTAAATGATCTTAATAACAAAAAATTTACAGCATAACTGAGTGCTTATTGGAAGTGTAACCCATAGTAAATTACAAAATGATACTTCCACATACTCTTCATCTACTGCTCAAATTTAAATCAAACAGCTACTGAAGAATAACTAAAAAATCTTAAGACAGATTCTGCTATATAGATCAGAATCTGCTGAACTTCATACTCTTCAGAATTTTCTATGGATCAGCTAAGACTATGTTGTTCCTGTAACAAAATATAAGCAGTAATTTTCAAAGATTAAAGAGTCATCTAAATACATACCATATAATTCTTATATATTGACATTAATCTAAAACCTAAACTTTTTGTCTTTTACATTTATACCACCCAAAGCTTTCATATCACAGCAACAATACCATTATTTTAACTTTTGGAAGTGAAATGCACCTTCTCATGCATAGGTGAGGTGGCATTTATGTAAAAATTGAAATTTATGTGTTAGATAGGTAAATACATAAGAATTAAGTGGAATCTATGTAAATATTCCAAGATTAAAATATAAAAATTTCTGATCAAAGAATTTGGCAATATACCCTTCGTCAGTTTTCTAAATCAAGTATCTATAAACAAACAATATAATATTGATTGTAATATAGAATACCTGTGTTCATGCAGTTTTTCTGCAAAGGAGGGACAACATATAGCAGAGAAATGAGTCAACAGAAGCCAATGACACAATGAGCAAAGCTACAAGAACAAGGGTGAGAGTTGCCGTCTTTGCCTGTAGAAATCAGGAGAAATTATGAAATATTATTCAGAATGATTGGATTGCATAAAGATAAAAGAGATTTAAGCTTGAAAAACAACTAAGAATCATAAAAGAGAAAAATGACAATGATCCCTCGAATTTTCATAGGTGGTCATTGCAGTTGCAGAGTTTATAAAAATTTCAATTTGGTTCCCCGACTCTTTTAATATGGGTTCAATAATCCCAGTGAGGACTCTTTCAGCCACCCTTTAGGGTTAATTTATTAGAGAAAAGTGTCAAAAAGACCCCTAACTATTTGCAAGGTGTCACTTTACTCTCTGAGTCTATGAAAGTATAAATTTAGTCCTCAGACTTTATTAATGTTTACATAAATAGTCCCACGGAGAAATATTTTAATCTCGATTTAAAAAATTTGGGGACTGATTTAAAAATTGTATAGACACTGGGACTAAAATGGTCCATGGAAATAGACAAGTGACTTTTTGGACACTTTGCTCATTTTTTTACTACTACAAATTTTAAAAGGCTGCCGCAGTTCTATTTCAGAAACTTTTATAATGAGAAACAATGTTTAGATATTGCACAGTAAACAATGTTTATAATTTGCAATCGATGCAATTCAATTTTACATATAAATACCATAAACCAAATAAAAGGAACTAGCATGGTGCTCTCAAAAACATGGAAAATTAGACTTAATGATGCATGATGTGCTAAATGATGAATCATAATTATGCTCAACACAAGAAAGACGAAGATGAAGATTTTCTTGTTGCAAACCGTGCTTTCGAGAGAAGGCCATTCTATGTACTTCAACTGACTAGGCTGCTCAAGCAAAAAAAGAGCCAGAGATCTTAAACTTCTGCAGAAATACCAGAAAACGCCAATTAGAAAACCCAATCAATTAAGGGTTCATTATTTGGTCAAAACCGACAACCAAACTCAACTGAACAAGTTCGGTTTATTTGTTGGGTTTAAAAAATCAATATTTGGTTTTCTATTTTTAAAACCTCCATATCAATTTTTGGTTATTAGTTCGGTTTTAATTTGTATATAACCAATTAAACCAAAGAAATTAAAATTTTAAATTTTATATAGGGTATTCGCGAAATGAAATTGATAGTATACATGTAAGATGTGTGATTCTCAATGTATGTTCATAACCAAACTAAATTTCTATTCAATCGGTTCTTGCGATCTTTTATTATGATTGAATAGGTTTGACCAATTTGAAAACCGATTCATCTAAATTGACCAAATGCTCATATCAATGAATAAACAAATGTGTCAATTGCTTACTGAATGATGTCCTGAATCATTATCAACCAAAAAGATTTCTGGTTAAACTCGTCATCAGACGAAAACCGTTGATAGTGATTTCTTCTTGCTGTTGCACATTTTACATGCCTGTAATAAGGGAGGGAAGACTGCTGCAGAAAAGTTATATAATATTAGTATTTGGGGGCATTTACAAACATGCCACACAGCACCTATGTATTTAAGGATATAATACCTAAACTTTGCTTCTTACATTTATACCAACCAAAGCTTTCATTTCACATCAAAAAATACCACTATGTTAACTTTTAAAAATTGAAATACACATTTCATGTAGGCAAGGTGGCATATATGTAAAAATTGAAGTTTAGGTATCAGATACACAAAATTGTACACGCATAAGAATTGAGTGGTACATATGTAAATCTTCCTATTATTTAATACAATAAAAAAATTCTCAATTATACAGAGAGTGAAGGATTTTCATGTAGACCATTTTCAAAGTTAATTGGCAATTGCTCATAGCAGATGGCCAAGTGGAGACAAGAGGTTCGTGCCTGTAGAACAAGCGAGAACCTAGAAAACAAAATTTATCACCTTGATTAGAAAACTTAAGTTAGAAAAAAGGGGCATTTACATACATATCACCCAATTTTTATGTATTTATGTATCTAAAACTTAAATTTTGTTTTTTACGTTTAAACACCTAAATTTTTCATATCACATTAAAGATACCACTATTTAACTTTTAAATTGTAAAATACCCAATTTGATGCACATATAAGGTTGCGCATATGTAAAAATTAAAGTTTTGGTGTTGGATATGTAAATAGATAAAAATTGAGTTGTATGTATGTGAATCTTTCTAGAAAAAGTAGATGATACAAATGGGAAAGACCTGGATGATAAAAAGAGAAAATTCCAGCTGATAGCATCCTGGTACACCTATATAGCCAAGATAAAAAAGTCCACTTTAATAGTCAATGAGATGAGATAACTAAGATAGTAAATAATAACAAGCTTCCAGCTAGTCGCATATATCATTAATTCATTACAAATTTAAGTGAAGCCACCTAAGACAAGACAATGTAGACTTTAAAGAGTAATCATTATGACAATATGGTATAATCATTTTATTTTTCATAGAATATGAAATATTACATTCTACTTCATGAGTTTCCGTAGATTGAGATGAAACAGGCAGAGATCGATATTTGAAGAAAAAATTAGGATTATAACCTGCAAAGGGCGCCCTTTCAAAACTTGACTAGCAAGAGAGAAAATAAAATTTGCAATAAGGATGGAGATATATTCATCAACTTGACTCATCATCATTTGGAATGGCTTTAAAAAAGCTGAAATTGAAGAACTTTCCACTGTAGAATCAATTAGCCACTTGAAGAAACAAAACCATATTCATACAATATAAACATTTCACAAGAGTCTCTAACACTACTAGGAAACAAAATATCCACATATAGTTATGGAATAAAGTGCCAAAATAGACCTTCGATTGTTTAATGGGCTATTTTAGTCCCGGAATCTACAAAAGTGTCAAATTAGTCCCCTAACTCTTTAAATTGTGGCTTAAACAGTCATTCGTGGAAACTATTTAGGCCCATCTTAAAAACATTTGGGGACTAAAATGACACTTATACTGACTCCAGGACTAAAATTAACCCTTATAAAAAATTAGGAGACAATATTAACACTTTTCTCTATAGATATGCATTTTGAAACTAGGACATTCACCGTAGTTCTCACCATCGTCATCATCTTATCCTAATTATTTGGATTGGCTTGATGAATTTTTATTTGTCATTCATTCCTCTTAAACATTGCATCTAGTGTTGTTAACTATAGTTTACATGATTTTTTCCCACAACTCTTGTCACCATATCGGTCTACACATTTGCTTCACATTCCTACATGAACTCTCTCTCCCATTTTATCATTATATTAGTTCTTTTCCATTGAGCTTCTATTTATTTTCTTAAGGTATTTCATATTCAACGCCCAAAAATATGAACCTCTGATTAACCCAGGCCAAAAAATATGAATAAGCCTAAGCTCCACCCAATTAATTAACTTAACCCAAACCCATTATAAACTATACCTTCTAACTCCCACTTGATTCTTTGACTTGTGGTCAAAAAATTCAAAATGAGATTGAATTGAGTCAATTTAAGTTGTACTTCAAAGTCAACATGAGGTTCCATATCAGCAAGGTTATTTAAAACTACATTAAATCCCAAATACATCCATTTCCTCTTACTTCTAAATCCTTTGACCATGCCTCACCTTGCTTCCAATCTAATCGAAAGTAAAAGCATATACATTGTAATTATTACAAATCCCCAATACATTTAATCCCTATACAATCCTAAAAATCTACTTAATTAACTCCCTTCCTATTTGAGTTTTTATTTAACCAACCCTTTCCCTTCTCACCTCTCATTTTACTCATTTCTATTGTTGAACTATCACACTTATAATTCATATAATCCAAGGAATGCTCACCATTTTTACAAATATTAATCATTCAAGCCTAAGGAATGGTTATTACTCTTCTTCTTAAATATTCCGTGATAATTATTCATCATATTATCATCCAAAATATTAGAGAGCTTCATCTAACTAGTCCAATGATCACCATTCATATCCTCATAATTCTTGCAGTACTCACAGATCACATGCACTATTCACATGATTTTTAGTTTGATCAACATGATTATTATTCCCTAAAGATCATGACATAATTCTCAGCCACAATCCACCACAACTAAAGAGATACAAAGTTTCAATTCCTCTGTGAATTTTGACATGATTTCTCTCACATAAAACGTATGCATTCTAAACTTGAGTATATTCATACTTTCAATGAAATTCACAAGGAAGTAGATATCGAAGCATTATATCCCAATATCCTGCCAGGACCCCTTCCCAAGTGAAGTAATCCCTGAACGATAAGAAGGTTTATAATGTTCGCATAATTGATGATAAAGATGACATGAAAAATGAGTTGGATTTGCATGGTGATCCATAATATCCAGTTCATAAAGCTCAATTCTTGAAAAAAAACTATAATTTGCCAAGATGATTATTTAAAGTTACATGATTTTCTATAAGTAACACCAAATATTCCACAAGTTTAAGATCTTCATCCTATGACTCCACCACATGTTGAGCTTCTTGATTTTATAATGTCATTAATTCTTGAACAAAGAATTTCCATGATTGATATCCATATTCTAATGTTATTTAATGTTGGTAAGACCTTCCTATTGTAATGGGTTTTGATTTGCTCCTCATGGAAGACATAGTGCTAAACTTCCAAAATTTGTTGTAATTCTTGCATTAACTGCTAAGAGTCTACCACTATTAAATGATTATATTAGAGAATTTCTTATAAACTCCAGCAATTCACTATAATATAAGAGCCCAATTTTCAATTTAAGGGCTAATGACGTTCGGAAATAAAAAAATTACTCTCTAAATTGGAGTGGATGGCCTTTACCTCCCTGCATTCCTCCTCTCCTCAAGTCACGGGGATATCTATATTGTGTAGAAGGATTTAAAAAAAAAAGAAGGTATCATATGATGAATTCTTCATCTTATTATCAAGCAATGAAAACAAAAGAGTTTTCAATACGAACCCTCTAACAAACTTACATCATAAATCATATTTTCATTCATTCTGTTGTGTTTATCTCTATGATTTTCATCATTTTTGTAAACTTTTCTTTTCAATGGACTATGAGAAAGAAATTAGAATAACATTTTTTTTTCAAAATGATCTTCATCAACATTTGCCTCCTCCACCAACTCCACCGCAATCAAAGAGGTGCTATTTCTATCATTCCTCTCCTTGTGGATCTTTCCTTGATGAAGCTTGCATGTAATGTATAGATCTCAACATAAGAGTGTTCATACTTCAATCAAGTAAATTCATGAACAAGTTAATGTTACAATGATAGCTTCGAAAAAATTATATTTCAAAATATTGATTGGCCCTTTCCCAAGCCAAGCCACTTGAGATCTATGAAGATGTCTAAATTGAAGATCCCATAATTCATGATGATGACAATTTAGAAGACGAGTTTGAGTTGTATATTGATCATCAAATTAAAACTCCAAATGTACAACCGTTGACCAAACCCTTCATTCATAAAGACAACCTTTAAAAGTTATTTCTGAATTAAAAAATCTTCCACATGATACGCCAAAGATTACATGGGATGATAATTTGCATCATATAGCTCCATTGAATGTTGACATTGTTGAGTTTATGCTAACTTCACCTATGAATTCAAGATTTTGCATATGCAACAAGTTGACAAGCACTTCCCCTCATTATAAGCAAAGCAATACCAGGGACTTTCAACACAAAACTGTTGGGTTTTTAAGACATATATAATCATCACATTACATTGTGCACCACCAAAGTCTTCACCAATTCTTCATGAAAATAATTCTCCTGAGACCATACAAATTGATACACAACAAAAAAACCGAATCGGAATGTTATGTAAGACCTTCAACTTTTTATATGGGATATCTTGAATATATGTTCGTATATATTAGGTTATTCATATTCTTACATGATGATGTTTTACAGAGATGGATATCCCTAATTGCAGTAAGGCTTCTCCTGGCATTCATGTCAAGCAAGATTATAAATCTAAGTCCCTATCCTCTTACTACAAAAAAAGTAATAGAAATGAAATATTTCATTTCCATCCTCATCCACCCGCATCCATTTTAAGTGATTGTGTGCTTTGTTTCCTCCCCTTCGTTGCTATATGAATCCTGAATACCCCAACAACAAAAGAAGGAAAAAAAAGGTGCGATAAACAGAGCTTGGAAAAGTGAGACGGCGAGGAGATGCAACTGCTCACCTTTATATGAGTAAAATAATGGCGACTGCGTGTCTCCGCTTTCCACAACAGAGAAGCGCCGACGAACTGACACGTATCGTCTTCACACGCCGCTGCTCCCGTCGATTCTTCTCCGGCGAGCGCCAGTAGGGCTCCCAACTCTTTCTCGACGATGGTTTCAGGTGAACGAAGATGAGTATTTGTTATTGGTGTGTTGATTAAGATAGTTTTAAGTATACATACGACAGAATTTTAAATTAATCCTGATTCTTACTTTTAATTAATTCCAAAATTATAATATAATTTAAAAAAAATTATTAAATATTTTGAAAATTAAAACTTTGCATGTCCAATCCTACAATTAAATTTCATATTTAACTATCTCACAACTTAACTTTCATAAATACAATTTTCATTATCTGACACAAAACTTGAGATGTGGCATGAAAATCGAGGTAAATTTTTAAACATGAAATTATAGTACCCCGATTAAAAAAAAATTTAAAACTCTAATTTCAGTAAACATAAAGTTAAATTGACTGACTCAATGAGAACAACACTATGACACTAAAATTGGCCTAACCTATGTCAAACCCGACCCGTATCAAATTTGTAAACTATTTTTGAGAGTTTTTTTTTTTTTTTTTTTTTTTTTTTTTAAATAATTGAAAGTCAAAGAAATTTCAAATCAAAGAAACTTATGATCAAATTCAGTCTCTCGACTGTGAATCCAACGTGCATAAGATCATTCAATTTTTATATCGTTAAGGCACTTGAATGTTTATAGAATGTCATTCTATTGAGTGAACCTCTTCGAACAATCTAATGCAATGACTCGGATTTTTTTTTATTGTTATAGAGGCTTATTACATATAATATAAATAAAGCTCTACTCCCTTTGTGAAAGAGGGCCTAGTAGGCTAAATCTTGAACGTGAGGAATATCTCAACTTGGAGTAAGACCAGGAAGAATGAGTTGAAGTTCGGTATCGTCTTGAACCGAAGACCCAGCGAATGCTACCTACTCATGCAACTTCCAATCGTCGACGACCACCATTGGCTGCCCTAGGCTCATTGCAATGAAAATTCATTGTGGAATCACAAAGTGTGTTACAAGATCTCGGCTTATGTTGTTAAGTAACAACACACATCGAAGATGGTGCACTACATTTGAATCAATTATTCCTAAATGCAATTACTCTTGTCATTATGTAATAAAAATTTTACCTACAGGAACTACGTAATCCTTTTCTCGCCTGTGGGACAAATAACTTCTACGTGTAATCATCAACTCATTGTGAATTATTTTAATTAGGCAAGACCTCGTGGTTATTTTTTTTCTTTCGAGGTTTTCATATAAAAAAATTTTTGGTGTCTCTACCTATCATTTTTATTATATTTGTGTGTGTTAAATTATTCTATAATGCTATGATGATAATTTATTACTCTACTACTATGAATGTTCTAAAAAACAAGATTTGATTAGACAAGATCTCGAGGTTTTTCACTTTATAGGGTTTTTTCCACATAAAAAATAGTTTATCCTCCCGCAATTTTTTTTATTATTATGTGTGTTGGATCTTCATGAAATGCTATGACATTAAATTACTACTCTGCAATCGTAATTTTCCAGCGCACGACAAGTATAGATATATGTGTACACACACACACATATAGATATAGATATACATATATGTATACATATATACATATATGTATACATACATAGATGCAAATATGCATGCGTACATGTATGCATGCGTGTACATAAATAGATGCATGTGCATGCATACGTGGATGCATGGATGCATGCGTACACATATATATGCGTGTGTGCGTGCATGTGTTTGTGCCACGTACTCAGATCGGTTAGTCGGGCATCTGTTCGTCAGTTGTAAGTACGTGTGTGTGTGTGTGTGTGTGTGTGTTGATGCGTGCTAGAAAATTCACGGCGGTAGCGTAACGGACTATCATCTTAGTGTTGTACGAAAGTTCAACATGCATATAGATGAAAGAGAAACAAGTGGTGATGACTACAAAAGTTTTAACGTGAAAAACCCATAAGGGAAAAACCACGGGGCATATCCCAGTTGCAGAAATCCACTATTGATTGTTGATTACAGTAATCTTTTGTCCAACGGAAGGGAAATGGTAACTATATTTTTTAGATTACAACGTGGACTGACAGTGTCTGATTGGTGGTGATCGATGGTTGTTAGTGGTAGTCAATGACAGTTGTCAAAGGTCGGCGGTGGTCGACGACGGTTGACGGTGGTCGTCGGAGGTCGGCGGTCGACGGTGATGCTGAGCTGCAGCTTATTCTCAAGGCATCAGACTCTCTCTCTAGACTTCAGCTCCCTTTCATGTGAGAGGTGGGGGTCAATTTATAGTGTTTTAGGTGCAATTAATGCAGAAACATCAACAATTTTGATCAGACGGTCCAGAGAGTTTCCTCCGATCATGATGTGTTTAATGAAAATTTGAGTGCCTTAACGATGTCGGAATTGAGTGAACTTGGGCTCGTTGGATTCTTCTTATCGAGCCGCTCGATTCAAGTATAAACTTGTCAGTGTCGACACATGTTTGACCTTCCAAATGTGTACAAAAATCTTTTAAGGGTGGTTTAATGACTTGATCTGAGCTTGCTTTGACTCGGATTGTACTAGTTTTCATATTATTAGGTCTGTCTCATCGAGCCGATCAATTTGACTATAAGTTTGTTGAAATCTGTCTCATTGAACCGGTTAGTTTCTTGCTTAAAATATCATCTTGAGATTTGTGTTATGCTTCGAGATTTGTGTCAGATGATAAAAATTTATTAATGATGTATCAATAACCGTATCAGTTGCCCCTTATTTTCAAGCGAGACCATTTGTATCGTCTAAAAATATCAAGATCAGGAGCATTTATGTCTTGCATATGTATCAATATATATTATTTTATTAGTATCGGTATAAGACAAATTTTCTCCTTATATATTAATAAGTTGAATAAAACTCAATTGGTAAGCATCTTTTGCTTTATGAGAGGGTGGTAGGATTCGAATCCTGCCTAAAATATAAAAAATAATATTTTGACAAAGGAATTTAAAGAGATTAAAGAATTTAACCCGATGAAGAATTTGAAAAGGAATTTGAATCCCGAAAAGAAGATTAATAGAATTTAACCCTAATTTTTTAAAAATTTTACGAGCATTTAATGTGTGCACATGTTTTTATATTTTATATAATAATGTGCATTTAATGTTGAATCCCTTTTTGAGCCTGTAAATACGCCTGAATGTGTGGGTAGAGGTGGAGTCCTCAGCTGATCCAGGATTTTCCAGAAGAAGAAAATCGTTTATCATAGCGGCAAAGAGTTGCGGTGAAGAGTTGTGGTGCAGAGTCAAGATGCAAAATTGCGGTGCAGAGTTTCGACGAAGAGTTGGGGTTAAGGGTTGCAGTGGAGAGTCTCGGTGCAGAGTTGTGGTGAAGCTTTGTGGCGAGGCATTGCGGTGAAGAGGAAAGTCGTCGCCGTTATATGTAGCAGACAAGCAACGGGATCTTGTTTCTTATTGTGGCGAAGAGAAAAGTTGTCCTCGTCTTGCGTAGCAGACAAGCAACAAGATCTTCTTTCTTGTTGTGGGGAATAGGAAAGTTGACCTCGTTCTACATAGCAGACAAGCAACAATATATTCTTTCTTGTTGCGGCGAAGAGGAAAGTCGTCCCCGTCTTGCGTAACAGGCAATCAACGGGATTTTTTTTCTCGTTGCGATGAAGAGGAAAGTCTTCCCCGTCCTGCGTAGCTGGCAAGGAACAGGATCTTCTTTCTGGTTGCGGCAAAGAGGAAAGTAGTCCCCGTCCTACGCAGCAGGTAAGCAACGAGATCTTATTTTTTGTTGCGGCGAAGAGGAAAGTTGTCCACGTCTTGCATAGCAGGAAAGCAACGAGATATTCTTTCTTGTTGTGGTGAAGAGAAAATTCGTCCGCGTCCTGCGTAGCAGACAAACAACGATATCTTCTTTCTTGTTGCGGCAATGAGGAAAGTCGTCTTTATCCTGCGTAGCAGACAAGCAACAAGATCTTATTTCTCGTTACGGCGAAGAGAAAAGTCGTCTTTGTCCTACATAGCAGGCAAGCAATGAGATCTTTTTCTCGTTGCGGCAAAGAGGAAAGTCGTCTTCGTCCTGCATAGCAGACAAACAACGGGATCTTCTTTCTCGTTGAGGCTAAGAGGAAAGTTGTCCCTGTCCTGCGTAGATCTTCTTTCTTGTTGCAGCGAAGAGGAAAGTCGTTCCCGTTCTACGTAGCAGACAAGCAGCGAGATCTTCTTTCTCATTGTGGCGAAGAGGAAAGTCGTCCCCGTCCTGCGTAGCAGACAAGCAGCGAGATCTTCTTTCTTGTTGCGGTGAAGTGGAAAGTCATCCCCGTCTTGCGTAGCAGACAAGCAACGAGATCTTCTTTCTTGTTGCGGAGAAGAGAAAAATCGTCCTCGTCCTGCGTAGCAGGCAAGCAACGGGATCTTATTTCTCGTTTATGTCGTGTATTTCAGAGGAGACTCTCGTGCCACCCTTGCAAGTTCTAAAGGTGATGAAGAAATGTTATAGTTTTGTTGTAGTGCTTTGAGGAGAAGATTTTCATGCTTATATGGTAGCGATATCGGGAGACCTCTTGATGATCATCAGAAGTACTGTCTTTTGGGGAGGCGATGTCAACTCTAATAGAAGATGAGCAAATTTGTTGTAACTCTTGTATAAATATATGTTGGTCTTTGTAGCATTTTTAACAATTATATGTGACATTTATAGATGATGATAATGTATTTCCTTGCTTCTTCCACGATTGTTGTGGCTTCTCAATCTGTTGTGGCTTCTCAATCTGGCTTCTCAATCGTACGAAATTCTTCCAAGGCTCGTAGCCTTATGAGGTTTTGCAGTGGAGACCCTCTTGGGCTTGTCTTCTAGCGACATTGTAGCTTCTTATCGAGTCTTGCCTTTTCGGCTTGATTTTCAGTGGCATGGTTGAAAGGAGAATCCATTGAGGATGTAAGATTAGTTCTGGATTCTGAGTTGTGTAACCGGAGAAGCTTGACGGTATTAACTCGTAATGAACAAAGTCATATGAAATCCACTTAAGATGGTTGACCTATCATAGGTTGTTGGTCGAAGTTTTTACCCGACGACTGTAACATGTTATGAAAGAGGTCGAAGGAAATCCACAAAGGATTTTGGACCTATCCAAAGCTTTACGTCGAAGCCTTTGCATGACAATTGTAGCCTGTAATGGAAGAGGTCGAATTGAGTTGCGTTTCTCGAGACTGGGGTGTAGGTTGCATTGAACCGTATGCTTTCTTGGAAATATGGTTGCAGTCATACTCAAGAAAAATGATTAACAACTTGTTAGTTGTTGCTTTTGAAACTTTTGCCCCTCAGCGGGGGCGTTTTCCATGTATACTTGTAAAATAGCTTATGTACGGAGCCTTGAAGAGATCAGCTTCCTGATATGGTTGAAGAGGAACTTCAATACGATGATGGGTGATGAGGAAGCATAATTTGCGGTGAAGATTTCCTCCCAATACATGAGTGATTTTCGCAGGCTTCTAATCTGAATGAAATATAGGATGACTTCCCCTCCACAACCAGGCCCGAGAAGTTGACTTGAACGACCTTTCGAGACTGCAGTGAAAAATTACCCCCCCCCAGATTGCCCCCGGACTGGAAGAAGTTGTGACATACTTTGTGTTTGAATATGATGCGAGAAGACAGCCTCACTACAACCGTGCTTGAGAAGTTGACGTGAGTGACCTTTCGAGATTGCAGTGAAGAATTACCCCCCACATTGAAGAGTGCTTTGGAGATGATATTCAAGATGCAAAGAAGATTCCTTTGTTAATTGAATGATCTACATCATTGGGAAATGAAGTAGGGGATCGTTGTCTTAGAGTTCAAGACAATGTCGAACAGGACTTCGTTTCCCACAGACGACGCCAAACTGATGCGTGCTAGAAAATTCGCGACGGTAGAGTAACAGACTAAGACTATCGTCTTAGCATTGTACAGCATTGTACGAAATTTCAGCACACACACAGATGAAAGATAAACAATCGGTGATGACTCCAGAATTTTTTACGTGGAAAACCCGTAAGGGAAAAGCCACGGGGTTTTCCCAGTTGCAAAAATCCACTATTGATTGTTGATTATAAGAATCTCTTGTCCCACAGACGGAATATGGTAACTATATTTTTTAGATTGCAACGTCGACTGACAGCGTCTGATTGGTGGTGATCAATATTGGTTAGTGGTAGTCGATGAAGATTGTCAGAGGTCGACGACGGTCGGCGGTGGTTGGCGGTGGTTGACGACGGAGGTCGACAGTGGTGTTGAGCTGCAGCTTCTCCTCAATTCCTCAGACTATCTCTATAGACTTCAACTCCCTTTCATGCTAGGGGTGGGGTCTATTTATAGTATTCTAGGTGCAATTAATGCAGAAATATAACCATTTTGATCGGACGGTCCAAAGAGTTTCCTCCGATCTTCGCTTTTAATGGACATTTGAGTGTCTTGGCGATGTCGGAATTGAGTGATCTTGGGCTTGTTGGATTCATCTTGTCGAGTCGCTCGATTCGAGTATAAACTTTTCAGTATTGACATCTGTTTGACATTCTAAATGTGTCAAAAAATCTTTCAATGGTAGTTTAATGACTGACAACGACTTTATATATGCTTAAAAATATAAACAATTAATATTGTTGCTAAAATATTTAGTTCCTCAGCAACTGTACCAAAACTTAATAACAATTATAGATTCGATAAAGATGGATGTATAAAATATTCAATAATTGTAAAGTCACACTTATCAACGCAAGTATACGTATCGCTCAAGTAATATAGAGCTCCAATGGAGTCCTAGATATCAATCTCACAGGGAGTAATATTAGAACTACGAACTAAGATTTTAGAAAAGCAATAGTTTAATCGCAATAATGAAATTCAATTTACTTATCTGTCACTAATAGGCAATTGAAATAAATATGTAATTTTAATAACTCTTAAATAATTAATTATACTAATGAGGTTTTTAATGTGATATTCAATATATAAGAAAGCATCCTTCTCCTTGTCAAGAAATTATAGTTAATGGATAAAGTGAATCAGTTCAATTTGTATAGTGTCAAATAAGAGTATACATATTCTTTACCCTTTGGTCCAGGCATAAAGAACATTGACTAATCTTACGCTTGTTTACTGAATCTGCAGCTAGGCTGGGAGGATACCGACTCTCACTTCGGAGCTCCCACGTTCCCCTCACCTGAGGGCTAACATCTACACTTTAGCACCCAAACGATAATACCGAATTAAGAATTTTAGTATGTCACTTTAAAATCTCTAATTCTACGCCCGATAAATTTTTTTTCCCCTTTTTTTGGCCCTTAATATTTTAATGGTTTCACCAATTTAAATTACCATTTCACAAATCTCAAGACAAGGAGAAAAACAAAGAAAATTACTCAGATCTCATGGGGAAAACACAATAAAACTCGGAATTCATATAATAAAAACAAAGTTATACAAACTATAACAATAAATAAACTTATCTCTAATTTCTCCCCAAGAAAACTCTTTGAAGTTCTTATGAATCTCTTTCTTTCCTTACAACACACAGAATTTCTCTTTGAAGCGACACTGAGGAAGAAATCTCTCACTTTCCCTCCACTCTTACAACCTCTCGAAGAATTCCTCACAATTTAGACTCTCTACACTTTTTTCACATTTCAATTTTGAGTCTCCCTCAACTTTCAGGACCTTTCTAACCTCTAGGACCTCCAGACCCTCTTCAATTTTCGGCCAAAATCTTATCACGTTCCCCTCGCCTGGGGGCTAACATCTACACTTCAGCACCCAAACGATAGGATCGAATTGAGGATTTTAGTATGTCACTCTAAAATCTTCAATTCTACGCCCTATAATTGTATTTCTCTATTTATTTGCACCCAACTTCCAAGGGCTTTGACCTTCCTGAACCTTGGATGTAATATTCACTTTAGTTGTAAAACTCAACATATTTTAACAAATCAATTGGCCAGATTGAAAGTAAATTAAGATCGAAGTGAAAAAATCATCATAATTTCTTTAACATTTTCATGGTTTCACCAATTCAAATTACCATTTCACAAATCTCAAGACAAGGAGAAAGACAGAGAAAACAACTCAGTTCTCATGGGGAAAACACAACAAAACTCGGAATTCATATATAAAAGCAAAGTCATACAAACTATAACAATAAATAAACTTATCTCTAATTTCTCCCCAAGAAAACTCTTTGAAGTTTCTCTGAATCTCTTCATTTCTTTACAACACAGAATTCCTCTTCGAGCGACAAGGAGGAAGAAATCTCTCACTTTCCCTCCACTCTTACAATCTCTCGAATAATTCCTCACAATTTAGACTCTCTACACTTTTTTCATACTTCAATTTTGAGTCTCCCTCAACCTTCAGGACCTTTCTAACATCCAGACCCTCTTCAATTTTCGGCCAAAATCTTCTTTTAAAGTTGTGGATGACTTTTTATCAAGATTTCAATGTTTCTTGCTTAAAATATCGTCTTGAGATTTGTATTATGCTTCGAGATTCGTGTCGGATCATGAAAATTTGTTGGTGATGTATCATATATGATGTTATAAAACATGCATGAACAAAATGGGTCTAAATATCTAATTCAGTTTAGATTTATATTTTTATGATTTATTTTAAAATAAATAAATATATGAAGATTCAATTAAAAATTAGGCTATGGATAAATCAGACATAAGTATTGTCTGATTTATTATAAATTAATAAAGAAATATACAGGACTTAATAACCATTAAACCGGGAATGCACAAGAGTGAAATCAAACAATTTCTTCAATTTAGGCAAATGCTTTGTTGGAGAATAAATTAAATATTTCTTTTCCAACATTTTCATGGAGCATTTATTCACATACAATTAAATTCCAATGTATTTACATATCTAACCTCAAAAGTTTACATGTTATATTCTATCGCACAAATCTTTCGTACCACTTAAAAAAATCACTATTTTTTTACTTTTGAAAAGTGATATACACAATCTATTGCATATGAAAATTGACATTAATGTAAACACAAAAGTTTAGTATTAGATATGTAACTTGGCAAATATGCACATCTCTCTCTCTCTCTCTCTCACACACACACACACACACACACACAGATATATATATATATATATATATATATATATATATTCAATTAAAGTGAGACTTATCCCCGTGAAGAGCTAAAAATATTGAGCTAAAGCTGGAGGAAGTGGAGGAGCGCGTGACATGCTTTAATGAGCAGGAATCAATCTGGCTCCTCCATGCGTTTCTGGTGTTGTATTAATTTTTAAACTTTTTTCAGTAAATCAATATTTTAAAAGAATAATAAAGGAAAAAAGAAAAAAAAAACATAATATCCGGTCGATATTTTTATTATTTAATTTTAATTTTTTAAAATTTATTTTACATTTTTTGTCTCTTATAATTTTTTAAATAGGATTTACATATTTATCATGTAATTCTCATGTATTTACATATTTAATGCCTAATACTGAAAGTTTGTTTATATAACAGTCTGTCTTAATCATTAAAAAAAATGAGGAGAAGGTGTCTTTTAACTTACAAAAGGTAATGTTAGTTATGTTATATTAAAAGGGAAATTTACATAAATATCACACAATTCCCATGTATTTTTACATCTAACATTCTAAAGTTTAATATTTATAGTCATGACACTTTTGTATCGTAAACTCATTCATAATAATGTGTATATTATTTAAAAAAATTAATATGAGTGATATTTTTCATAATATTAAAGATTTGAGTGTTATACATAGGGTTGTCAAAATGGCTCGTTTGTTCACAAACAACTTGTGTTCGGCTCGTTAAGAAGCTTATGATTGACTCGTTGGCTAAGTTAACGAGCCGAACACAAATAAAGATTTGTTCGTTCGTGTTCGGCCCGTTTTGACTCGAAATACTACTCATCAATATATATATATATATATTGATGAGTATTATTTTAAAAAAAATTAATTAACTACAAGGCTACAAAGATTTATAATCAATTAAAAGTATTAATTAAAAGAATAGAATAAACATTATTAAATTAGAATCAAATGTGCTTTTAATATAAACTATAATTTTTAAATCTAGCCCCAACCCTTAACTACTTATGGCTACGTTATCAGGGTTATCAAAACGAGTCTTTGTTCACGAACAGCTCGTGTTCGACTTGCTAAACAAACGAACCGAATACGAACACACTTTTTGAGCTTGAAATATAAACGTGCTGAGCCTGAGCTCGCTCATATTCGACTCATTTACGCCCCTAGTTATGCATGTAACATGAAAGTTTAGATGTTATAAACATAAATACATAAGAATTGTGTGATATGTATGTAAATGCCTCTCTAAATAAAAGAATATGTAAATATACCCCATAAATCTCTAATATTTCAAAATGTTTATTAGGAGAAAAAAAAATTAAAACAATAGTGCTGTTGCAAATAGCTCTCATATTTCTATTTCACCATATATATTTTTGGTTATTAAGAAAATAAAATTTTATATTTACATAAGTATAATGATCATAAGAAAATTATTATTTTTATAATTATATTGAATTTATTAATTTAACATTTCTGTAATTATTTTAAATGCTTTCTTCCCTTGGCTTGCTTTTGCGGGCTTAAGAAGCAAGAGCCCCACACACGTGTGGCCAGCTGAATACTTGAATGGAGAAGACATGGGCGCCCATTATTGATCTAATTCTTTTATTATTATTGAATTATAATTGTTAGGAAGATTTACAAATATACCTTTCAATTGTTTTGTATTGACTTATCCCAACATCTAAATTTCAATTTTTGCACATATGCCATCTTATTTACGCATGAAATGTATATTTCATTTTTTAAAAAAATTAAATAGCGGCATATTTATGTGATATGCATTATTTGGGTGGTATGCATGTAAAAAATAAAGTGTACGAGCCAGATATGTAAATAGATATGAATTGGGTGGTGTGTATGTAAATGACCCTCCTTCTTATTTTTATCATTATTTTCATTCCCAAGCAAAATTAAATTTGCACGCCAAGCAATACCTACCCCACCCCTACTTATTGTAGGAAATTTATCAAAATATATTCAAATACAAATAGCGAATATTTAAAAATAAATAAATAACATACTCGGTCTAGCCTCGACGAATAAACTTCACGTCATTCGTTTGAATGATGTATGGCGGGTTGTCTTCTTGCCGGTCAAACTCTATTAGAGCATCGTTTGAGTGGGCCAGTCTTTCGTCGATCAGCCTTAGTCGGCCGCTCGATCAATTTCCGGTCGATCAAAGCTCCTGAGTCTGTCATCATAAGCAAAGTTATATAGATCCCACTCAATATATATTTCTACGTACTTTTCTAACAACTAAATATTAATTTTTACCAACATATATGAAAGGATATATTTCACATTTTAAATATTGAAATGATGGTATGTTTTACGCCATAGAAAGTAAAAAGTAAAAAATTAGAGGTTATATATGTAAATGCATAGCAATTGAGTGCTATGATAGAAAAAATTTATGTAAAACAAATTTGCATAAATCATCCAGAACCAAATTATAAATTACACAACAATCCAGTCTTCTCGATCTATAAATCCTGCATAAACAACCATGGCAAGCGTTAACTCCAAATGGCCATTTTCAAGAGCTCATTCAAGCTCCTCCTTCTCCTCCTCCTTCCTTCCATCTCAGCTGAAGCAGCTAGCCCTCGTTTCCTTCACGGCCTCCTCTCAGAGTACCCAACCGCATTTCCTCCTTCAGCCTATCAGTTCTTCAACCCTCATTCCCCGCCGCCAGGCGCTGGCCAGCTTGCCGTGCCGACGCCTCGGGTCTTCGCGAGGGGGTTTGAAGAGCTCTCCGCGCCGCCGATGAGACGTGGAGCGGAAGGGAAGATGGTCATTGTTATCGGGTTTGTCGTCGTCGTTGTTATGGTGGTTGTAGGAGTCCTGTATGTGCGCGCGAGGCGGCGGGAGAGTGCAAGAGTTATGTTGTTGCCGGTTGGTGGTTCGGCACATGATGAGGAAGGTGGAGCGAAGGCAGGGGGTTAAGAAATAATATTGTGTGTAGATGAGATGATTGCAAATTAGATGTGGATGAGCGGTATTGATCTGATATTTAGATTGTATTGGTGGGTGGTATCCAATATGTTCTTGTTATGGGCAATTCCTATGTATTTGCCAATATGGCAACTTAATTTGGCTTTTTTATGTTTATACCAGGTCAATCTTTTAAAATGGCATTAGAATACCATCATTTTAACTTAAAAAAGAATTGAAGTTCAGTTTTTGTGCTTGGATAAGATGGTATTCAAGTGAAAATGGAATTGTTTGGGTGTTAAATGTACAGATAGATAATAATTGAGGGGTATGCATGTCAATTATCCTTTTTTTCTCTGATAGTCTCAGTATTTTGAGAATTTTGTTATTTTATAAAAGATGATGATTTTGATTTATATAAGGATAATTAAATACATAGGACCCCCAAAATATAATTATTTATAAAATTTAACTTCTGGACGGTTTTTTTTTTTGAACTACCAAATTGATGTATTTACAAGTGTCGTCATCAAATCATTGAAAATTTGATAATAATGAAAAAAATGAATTGCGGTTTTATCATGAATTTTGATATTTGAGCGAGAATTTGAAAATTTAATGAAAAATGATGATAGATATATAAATAGCAATGTTTTGGAAACTATGTTTGTAAACAACCCAATTTATATAGACTCCGTTTTGGGCAGCTTATTTGGTGCGGTAGAGTTTTAAAAACGCGCTTTGACTGTTTGGGTAAATTGCGTTTTGACAACTTATGTGTTTTGAAAACGCTGAAAGTGATATTTTCACACCGCACCTATCTAGGTGTGGTGACAGCTTTCTGACAACTGTCTGGCTTTTCAAAAAAAAATAAAAATTTATAATAGCCACCGCACATAGCTTATTAGCAAATTATTTTTAATCAACTTATCAGTAGATTATTCAATAAGCTGCAGCTGCCCCAAACAGACCCATAATCACATATCTTTAGTTCCATATCTTTTTAGAAGGTTGCTTGTTGGTGTATACTTTAATGCAAGTAAGAGTTGAACTAATAAATATTAGTACAAAATTTTAAAATTGTAATTGACTAATCACAAATTATAATATTTCAAAGCAAAAACTTATTTTTTATAATGTTGTTGTGGTTGTTGTCACTGTTGTTGCTCAGAATTCTCAAATTGTGTTCTCATTAGTTGTTTCGCTTCTTCAACAAAAACTACGGAGATACATTAAAAGATTAATATCTTACATTTTGTATAAATATCTAATACTTGCATACATAAAAGGAAAAAAATTACAATAGATATTAGGATTTTGATGTGAAGTATTTGAAAATAGAAAAACATTAAAACAATACAAAATATTTATTAAGTTTCCAAAGTTCCTCTTTCTCATGATTTAAAAGCATAGGATTAAAAAAAAGGGGAACACTTGCTTAATCTTATGTGGTTATAAGGAGACTAGTTAGGGGTCGATATTGGTGGTTAGGTGATGAAGATAAGAGAATAATCAAATATTAAGAAGTTGCTAATAGTGATCGCTAGATAATGATGATTGGGCAATAACGATCAGGTGATAACAATCAAATAATGACAATTACTTTAGCATTATGTAGATTTATGATTCTCTTCTATTTTAAATTTTGGTTCCTTGGTGAAGAGAAAAAATGTTTTATTAATAAATTTTATGAATATTATTTTCTCATAACATAAATTGTTCATTCAATAATTGAATGTATCAATGATCTTAAAATTATGTGATACTGGACTCATTAGATTTCTCTAGTTGATGCTTCTACTTGAATATGTGCATGTAAGATTAAAAATCTGTTTAGCCATCCAATTAATGTCCCAAGATTTATAATCATATTTCAAATGCTGGGTTATTTGTTTATTTGATGTTTAATATAATATTAAGATATTTGATTTGACTATAAATTTATGGAAATTACAATCAGAATCTTCTTAAGTTTACTTTTAAAAAATTGAATTAAAAATTACATCAATTTTCATACGTAATTGTTTGAATTTACTTGTGTATCATACATGATTTTGTTCTTTATTTCTTTCCAAGCTCATTGAAACTAGAAAATAAATTTTATTTCTTCAAACTTTCACAATAATAACAACAACAACAACAACAAGTCTCAAACCCGCCGTGGGATCACAAAAGTTTTATTTAATCCATCATTATAAGTAATAATCAAAAGTTTTATTAAATTCATTTTTATAATTAATGGTATGCCCATCTCTTCAATAGTTTAATGACAAAAAAATATTCAACATTTATGCTATTTGCATGCATGGCATATAAAATATTAGAATTTACATATGTAAAATCAAAACTTCATCATGAGTTCAACAAATGTTTAATGAGATTCATTAACTTTTTAAACAAAGTACTTTATGATATATATAATAAAGTATAAAGGTTTGTTCTATAAATATGGATAAAAGTTGCATTTATATATATATACCACGTAATTTTTTACTTGCGTGTCTCTATTTTTTTATATTTATATTAATGATTTTGACATGAGAGATGTAAGAAAGCAAAAAAACTCCGTTTTTAGTCTTTTTTTTCAAATTTACATTAGACGAGCACTTACATACATACCACACAATTTTTATTTATATACATATCCAAAACTCAAACATCCATATTTACATACATATCACTCAAATTTTTAGCATCACTAAGAAAATAAAATAAACTATAACTACATTTAAAAAAATGAAATACACGTCTTCATGAATATTTGTGTAAATACAAACTTTGAGGGTTAGATATGTAAATACCTAAGAATTGTTGCCTGTTCGTGTTATATATATAGCTAAAGAATACCACAGCGATCAGTGTCTCCTCTCGTTTTCGATATTGGCTTCATCACAGTCGCTGAGAAAGGGTTCTGTATCTTTCGTCGGAGGGCATCAGACTTGTCCTTTTCTCCTGCTGCTTCTTTTTGCGGCGGTAAGGCTGCCATTCTCTTCACTTCTCTTGTCCGATTTCTTCCGGAGCATTGTTTCGGGGTATATTCTGTTCTAGGTTTTGGCGTCTTTAGCTACATTTGCGTATCTGTATTTCAATCGAAAGGTGAACATGGGAATTGTTTTGATTTTCGGATAATCATTCATGCTAGAGCCAATGCGAAGGATTAGAAAACTCGAATTAAGTTTGAAGTTCTGTTTAGTGAAAAAAGTTTTATTAGGTGATAATAATGATGGAGAATGAGTGAATTTCGCTTTATAATGCTTTATTTTTTATTGTTCTGATCTCATCCTGATTTTTACACATAAAACTTATTTTTTGTAATGTTTACTGATAGTGAAAGTTGAACGGTGGAAATGTGTGGACTTCCCTTCTTTATGTGGTGGGGAGAATCGATGGATTGTGGATGAAGGAAACAAGTTTCCTAGTTTTATTTGGTGAGTGAATGATGGGAGAAGGGATGTGGAAGTGGTTTGGGTTTGGGAGGGAAGTTGGTTTTCTTAATGAGGCCGAGAGCTAAGTTGCTTGGAGTGATTCGTGAAGAGCCGAGGAGAGGTGGAGAGGTGTGGAAGATGAGCAAAGAGAGTCCTGCACTGATTATAAACTGCAGCATTTATGTGGAGCTGAACAAAGAGAAACAGTAAGGAAGACCATGAGATGAGAAGGAAGAATGTATGTATCAGCATAAGGAATGCTTATATGTATTCACTGTGGTTTACAATGCTTTGCATATGTATTGCTGTGAATGTATGCTTTGCAGGGAGCAGGACAAGCCAATTTAACGGTGCTGATTAAGAGTGACTTTTGCATCAAAATGGCTGACAGTGACTCCATGGAGAAAGGTGGTGGCAGCTCCATGTGGCAGTTTGTTGCAGACAACGTTGGTTGTTTCCTCCCCTTAAATTGAGGAGCCAATTGATTGAATCTGAAGTTTGTCTCTGAGCTTTAGAAGTTATGAGGTGGAAAAGCTTTTTGTGAGAATATCCACTATTTAATCTTGCACTGCAATATGACAAACAACTTGATTTTAGTCGATCTTAATTTCTTTGGTGTGAATGTGAAAAATGGGATTGTTGGCGACGGCTATGGTTGACATTGTTAGGTTTAGTGGAGCTCAAATCCACTTGTAGAAATGCTGAGTACATCGCAGTGTCAGGGACTGCAAATGAGATGATATGGCTGCAGAGTTTCTTGAAAAAATTGGGTAAGATGGTTTGAAAAGACACTCTCTACAGTGATAATCAGAGTGTCATATTCCTTGCCAGGAATCAAGTATTTCAATCCATGATCAAACACATTCAGATCAGATATCACTTCATTCGATCATTGCTAGATGACACACAATTGTTACTTGAAAAAATTTGTGGAAGCAAGAACCCTGCTGATAGTTGATTAAGGGTGTTACATTTGAGAAATTGAAATCATGCTCGACTTCAGTTGATATTCTAGCATAAAAACAAAAATTTGAGTTGTAGAGGTGGAGGATATCACGTTTGAGGAAAAAGACAGTGCAGTCAGTGGATGATGCAGCCAGTGTATCTGTAGTGGGAAAATTGTTAGGTTTAGTGGAGCCCAGATCCACTTGTAGAAATTAATTGAACTTCCATGTTTATTGTTTTATCAGGCGATGCTTTCCTAAGGAGGACCCGACTCATTAATGCTCTACCTTTGGCGATGAATAAAGAATTGATATATTTCTTTTTGATGTGATGGAGGTTCTCGCCGCCATTAAATGCTTGCAGAAGAAATTGGATTAAATAATGATTGTTCCTCCCCCCCGCAATTTTTTAAAAGGTGTTGGCTTATGGCGAGGAACAATAAAATTGCAAGGTTCCAAGTTCTCCCTCTGTCTTTTCTGTGATTTGGTTACGATGAGGATTTTCATCTTCTCTGCGGTTCGTTCTTCTTCGGTGGCTCACAAAGGAGAGAAGAGGTCGAGGGAGAGGAGGGAGAAGAAAAGGAAAGCTTTTCTTGTAATTTTCGAGGTGATCGACGGGTGTAATTCTCAACCAAATAAAATCTTCTGTCACTCCGTGGACGCAGGCAATCTGTCGAACAACGTAAATCCGTGTGTTCTTTTGATTTGCAATTTTTTTTTTCGATCCGATTTTTTCGCTTTATTGTCATAGTTTTTCACAACAATGTTGTCACAGTAGAGAGGTTTTGAGTGCGGTGACGATATGCCAAGTTCATTAATGAGATTACGTAACCAAGTAGTCAAAATAACTCTCTTCCGTCTCAATGGAATATTTTATCATTGTCTTTTGTTTCTATACTCACCAGGAATCTAAGTTATTCCCAAAAATGCACAAAATCCTATTATGGAGAGACATTTTGTAGGGTCTTTAATCCAATCCGAGTTGGAGTAAGAATATAGGCTAAGTCACATACTGTCATTGATTGATCACAGTCAACTGTTCCCTCGAGGCACCCTTAATGCTTTCTCAAGAAGTTGAAAGTGCACATTAATGGATTGATGTATGTGCTGGCAAATTTGATTTACGACAAAAGTAATTTTTGGCTTTTGTTAGTTAAATATTGAAGGGTGGCAGCTAATTGACAGTAGTGAATGGGGCTTGTGTACTGCTATTGAGATTATGTGTCAATGGTAAGTTTGGTGGATAGTAGTGCAGAAATTGGTTTGCAATCAATCAAGCCTAGACTCTATAGTAGTTCAACAGTGTAGTTGGCTTGTTTATCAAGCAACCATACATGGTGTGTTGGAAGTTAATTCCTAGGAAGGGAGATATTAATATAAATGTAGATTTTAGTTGAGATTGTGAATAAGAGTGTCATCATTACCTATGAAGATTATGTCAATCAACATAGATGAGTAGAGAATAATACCTTCATTGTTGATTTGAGAATCGACAACCACTATTTGATTGACAATAGATTTGACTTTAGTTAGAGTTTAAGTCATGTCATCATTTTCATAGTGATGTGATGTAGTTTGTTCTCGAGTTGAATAACTCAACATAGGTTCGAAGATTGAAGATGTTGGTAAGGGTGAGCGAAAGCGCCCCCCACTCCTGACGTGGAAATTCCTGCAAGCGAAGCAGCGACCTTACCACTTTACCTGGATCGAAACGGTCTAGGTTTTGCCACTTTTAAGGAATTGACCAATCCTCTTGGACCACTTATAGTTATTCTATTATTATATATTTGTGTTTCTGATATTAGCCATCAACATTCCTATGTTCCCCTATAGGGTTGTATTTGAGGTTTGAGTGGTGCTTTGACCGTATCTTGCTTCTAAGGTAATAGTTTATGCTTCCTTGACTCTTTCACATCCCTCATGCTTCGCTGCCACTCATTACCCCTCGTTGTAGCCGCCCATAATAGCACTTGTTTGCTTTCCTGTATATTCCTATGTCCAGTCGTTCCCATTCGCTGCCATTGTTGTACCAGCTCTCCTCCTTCATGGCCGTCGCTGTCTAGCCCTTCCTCTTTGCTGCACCACCATTTTATCCCCTCATCCTTGCTTCCATCACCCCAAAAAGCCCTCCAACATCACTCCCTGTGTTTGCTTGCTGCCAACACTGGGGAAACAACTGCCATACTATTTTCTGCTTGCCAACCACCTTTTTCACCCTCGTGCCACCTTTCAAACCCTTGTCGACTAGCACTACCACCCCTGGATCTACCCTTTAGCTTGAGTTTGTGTTGTCAATAATTACAATTTTAGATTTCCGTAATTGGTTGTAATTCGCTATTTGATTTCCATAATAAAATTTGATTTTCCTATTATTGGTTGGTTAACATCGTCATTATTTGATATCCGAGTTAGTTTAACTCTAGTCCTATCCTAGGGTTACCAAACCCCCTACCTAACCCAAAAAATTTTATGTCCTAGTCGACATCACACCCATACACTGTATCTCACCTACCCACACCCAAATCCTAATCCTACCATTGAAAAGACAAGTGTTTAACGTTGATTCGGAGTTTACCATGGAAGAGATACATTGACAACTCCGGTGAGTGCTGCAGTGACAATGAAATTGAGGAAAGGACCTATGAAGAGGTCACAGTTAGGCGTGGCAGCGAGATCCGACTTAGAGAGAGAGAGAGGAACACCTGAATCCCTTCCATAGGGGTGATTCTAGTGGAGAAGAAGACATGCCACAATGCTTTATCACACAATAACAGAGGAGGCTGAGAGGTGAAATGATCGTTGGAAGATAAAGTGATGAAGTGACTGTTGGAGGATACAAAAACTCATGAATGAAAGTAGATATCGGACTTCGAGGGAAGAATGAATCTGAATTACTTCATAAAGTGGTTGCAGACCATTGAGAGAGTTTTTGAATACAAGGATGTGCTATATGATAAAAAGTGAAGATTGTTGCTATCAAGCTGAAGAATAGCACCTCATTGTAGTGGCAGAACCTAAAGAGGGAGGAATAGAGAAGGATGGAGTAAGATAACTACTTTAAAGAAGATGAAGAGGGAGTTGCAACGATAATACCTATCCCCATACTGCCAACAGGATCTTTTCTTGAGAATCCAACACCTCAGCAACGAGAACTATTAGCTGAGGTGTAAACAATTAAGTTTATGCAAGTTCAGTTATAAGCTATGTGATGCAACTAAAGTCTTACTGGTCTTTGGGTGATGTTCAAACCTTAGCACTGAAGGTAGAGAGACAACATAAGTAGAGCGAACACCCATTGCCATTCAGAAAACCACTCACAAGTGGAGATATTAGTAGGAGCATACTTATTGGAGTTGAGAAGACCAGTTAGGAGAATGATAGAGTCGCTCTGCGTAAGAAGAAGCTTGAGAAGAACAACACCCCCAATACAATCCCAACCAAGAAATGCTTCAAATGTCATGGTTTTGGACACACAGCTTCTAGATGGCTCCCGATGAGCCGAGTTGTGTTTTTCACTGAGCAAAGTGCAGTAAAGTATGCGAGCGAAGAGGAGGCAATTGAAGAACATAGTGAGGAGTATTGACTTCCATTGGATGAGGATGAGAAGTTTGTGGTTCGATGGGTCCTTCAGATTGAGGCTACGAGGGAGCAACAGTGGCTTCATCACAACATATTTTACGTCTGTTGTACTGTAAAAGGGGCATGGGTACAAGCTCATCATCGATGGAGACAATAAAAAGAATGTTGTGTCTGAACAAATGATGAATAAGTTGAGCCTCACAACTCAAAACTTTTCCAGCTGTATTCCCTGATATGGTTGAAGAAGAAGAATAATGTGAGCATTGACAGAAGGTGCCTCATAAAGTTTTTAATCGGGAACCAGACGCAGGATCAAATGTAGTGCAAAGTGGTGCCCATGGATGATTACCATATCCTGTTGGGTAGATCGTAATAATTTGACGATAAGACTTAGCATGACGGGTACATGAACACTCACCCATTCACCAAGGATGAAAAACAAATTTTTTCTCTTACCTTCTACGAAATTTGAGGTTACAAGTGCTCTTAACATCGAAAAAGGCTAGCGGTATCAATTTTCATGAAGATAGATAATAGCAGGACAGAGGCATAGATTCGATATATGGGGTAATCATTATAGAGATTTTTTCAGGACATCATAATTGATACCTTACCTTCATGACCGCTGTCATTAGAGGGAATTCAACTTGTCCTTGCAACAAATAGGGATGAGCCAATCTTGAGCTACCTTTGGAAGACCCTGCAAACTATATTTGGCACGACGACCCATTTTCATTCAATAGTGTACCCCCAGATGGTTGGATTGATATGGATGACTGCCACAAGTGGGAAAAACTCTTTAGGTGTTTTGGGGAACAATGCAACAATCAGTGGAAACCAATGCTCATGTGGACGCAATCGAAGACCCTCCAACCCCTGTGGGGTGGGGGGGCGGGCTATAACAACCTCTCAACCTTCAACATGCCTGATACGACTCCATACTACGCGGAGATAAAAGCTTCAAAGGATGAAGTTGAATATCCCCCAACCTTGAGAGTGACGCGGAAACTCCTCCTGCTCCTGATGCGAGAGTTCGAGCGAGCGAAGCAGCGACACCCAACTACTTTTATTTGATTCAACCAATTCAAATTTTGTCCTTTTTGAGGAGTTTGATGGTCCTCTTGAGCCACTCCTAGTTATCTTATTATTATATATTTGCATTTATGATGTTTGAGGATTAATTCTTGTCGTGTTTTTATTTAGGATAGCTGTCGACGTCTCTGTGTTCCCTTTTAGGGCTGTATCCGTGGGTCAAGTGGTGCTTCAGCTGTATCTCGCTCTCGAGGTGATGATTTATTTTTCCCCGATTCTTCCACATCCCTCTCGCTTTGCTGTCATAAATTTACGTGGTTTGGCAAATTGCTTAAGTCCGCGGAGTTGCCGAGGATTTTATTTGGTTGAGAATTACGCCCGTTGATCACCTCGACGATTACAAGAAAAAATCTCCCTCAACCTCCTCTCTCCTCTCCCTCAACCTTCTCTCTTCTTCTTTACCAGTGAGCCACCGAAGAAAAACGAATCGCATGGAAGAGGAAAGTTTTCACCGTAAGCAAATCGCAGAAGAGACGGAGGAAGAACTTGGAACCTTACAGTTTTATTGTTCATCGCCGTGAGCCAACGCCTATTAAAGAATTGCGGAGGGGAGAACAACCACTATTGAATCCAATTTCTTCTGCAAGCATTTAATGGTAACATGACCCTCCATCACATCAAAAAGGAATTTATCAATTTTTTATTCATTGCCAAAGACAGATGCCTTATTAACTAAAGGACGGAGGCGGGAAGAGCATTAATGGGTCCAGTCTTCCTTAGGAAGGTATTGCCTAATAAAACAAGAAACATGAAAGTTCAATTAATTTCTACAAGTGGACCTAGGGCTCTACTAAATCTAACAATTCTCACACTTGGAGACAGATACACTGACTGCATCATCCACTGGTTGCACCTTTGTTTTCCTCAAACGTAATATCCTCCACCCCTGCAACTCAAATCTCTGTCTTCATGCTAAAAGACCAACTGAAGTCGAGCATAACTTCAGTTTCTCAAGTGTAAATACCCTTAGTCAACATATCAACAGAGTTCTTGCTTCCACAAATTTTTCTGAAGTAATAATTGTCTGTCATCTAGCAATGATCACATGAAGTGATACTTGATCTGAATGTGCTTGATCCTGGATTGAAATGTTAGATTTCTGACAAGGAATATGACGCTCTGACTATCACTGTAGAGAGTACTCTTTCGAATCTCCTTACCCAATTCTTTCAAGAAACTCTACAGCCATATCATCTCATTTGCAGCCTCTGACACTGCGATGGACTCACCTTCTATAGTGGATAACGAAGTTGTTTTTTGTAGATTTAAGCCCTACACCCAAAAGTATAAACATAACCTGTAGTATTCTTTCTACTGTCAATGTCTTCAGCTAAATCTGCATGGACGTAGCCCTTTATCTCTAAGTTTTTTCTTGAGAAACACAAACAGGTTTCTGAAGAGATTCTTAGGTATCTCAAGATCCACTTCACAGCTTCCCAATATTCCTTCCCTGGATTCCTCATGTATCTGCTCACAATTCCCACTACATTAGCAATATGTGGTATGGTGCAGACCATAACATACATAAGTGAACCAATAGCTAAAACATAAGGAACCATACTCATGTAGTCTTGTTCCTCCTCAGACTTAGGTGACTGATTTTACTGAGTCTGAAATGACTGCCCAAAGGTGTGCCAACTGGTATGACCTTATGCATATTGAATATTCTAAGCATTTTTTTCACATATTCTGTATGTAAAAGCCCCAACTTGCCTCTGACTTTGTCTCCGACAATCATCATACCAAGGATTTGTTTTGCCGCTCTCAAATCCTTTATTGTAAAGTGCTATGGCGTTTGCCTCTACAGGTTTTTGATTTCATCAATACTAGTCATTGCAATAAGCATATCATTCACATACAACAACAGAATGATGTATGAATTGTCAAATTACTTGACACAGCAACAGTGATCTGCCTGACATCTGCTGTACCTTACATTTTGCATGTACCTTGCATTTTGCATGAAATTATCGAACTTCTTGTACCAACTGTCCAGGAGCTTGATTCAGGCCATATAAGCTCTTATTCAGTCATCAAACCGAGTCTTTCTGCCCTTGTACGACGAACCCCTGAGGCAGATGCATGCAGATGTCTTCAAGATCTCCATAAAGAAAAATTATCTTCACATCTAACTGCTCAAGAAATAGATCTTCAGTAGCAACCATAGTATCATCCTGATGATTGTGAGCTTCATCACAGGAGATAATATCTCAGAGTAATCAATGCTCCGTTTCTGCTGAAAGTTTTTTACAACAAGTTCAGTCTTATACCTCTTATTACCATTAAACTCAGTCTTCACCCGGTACACGTACTTGTTGTGCTATGTCTTCTTTTTCTGGTGGAAGTTTTGTCAGCTCCCATGTCTGATTTCCCAGCAAAGAACCCATCTTCTACTTCATGGTCAGCTCTCACTTGCTAGAATTTTCATCTGCCAAGTTTGCTTCATAGCTCTGTGGTTCTCCACCATCTGTCAGTGAGATTTAGTTCAAAGTTGGTGAGTAATGCTGTGGAGATGGTCTACTCCCGACTAACCCGCAAACTGTAGTTGGAGTAGTGAATAACTCTGAACCTGACTGCGGAATAATATGAATGCGTGCCCCGGACCCACTCTTCTTGTTATTCACATTTATGTCTTGTACTGCAACCTATGGTAGGTCGTCAAACCTTACGAACTCCGATTCCTAAGGAGCTACTTCAGAAGTTATACTAGCATTATTTTTGTACATCATCTTCTCATTAAAAATCAAATTCTTGCTTCTGATAATCTTCCGATTCTGATCATCCCAAAAACGATTGACAAATACTTAGTCTTCATAGACAATGAAATAATATTTCGTTGACTTAATCTCAAGCTTTCTACGAGCATCAGGATTGATTAGAACGTAAGAAAGATATCCAAAAGTTTTAAGATGAAAAAATTTGACCTATTTGCCGCTCGAGACCTCAGGTAATTCATAGTTTAATTGATAGATAACCCCCAGTTGATCAAGTAAACCGCAGTACTAATTGCATCTGCCCAGAAAATTTGTGGTAGTCTGGCGTGTAATCTCATGCTTCTGGCACGCTCATTGATGGTTCTGTTCATACGCTCTGCAACTCCATTTTATCGTGGTATCCCCAAAATGATCTCCATTTTAATATGCTGAGTTGCACAGTACTCCTTGAGCTCACCATCGATGTACTTATCACCATTGTTAGACCTCAAACATTTTTGTTTTAGATTTGTCTCTGTCTCAACCACGATCTTTCAAGTTTTGAACAGAGTAAATACATCAGATTTATACTTCAAAAAATAAACTCATTCCTTTCTGTTGTGTTCATCTATGAATGTGATGTAGTGACGAGAGCCTCCAAGAGATGCCACTAGGGAAGGTCCCCACGCATCGGTGTGTACAAGTTTCAATTTTCCTGCCTTTGACGCTCTGCCACTTTTCAAGAAACTGATCTTCTTCTTCTTTCCCATGATGCAGCTTTCTCATATGCCGAGTTCAACTAACTTCTGTTCTGGTAGCTTGCCTCTGGACTGAAGTTCTTTCATGACTCTTTGACTCATGTTCAAGTCTGCAATGTCGCATGTCTGTCGTGCTCTCTGCAACTGTAGTATCAACACTGTTAATTAAACCAGTAGTCATATAAATGTATCAATTTTCTCACCCCGAGCCAGTACCAGTGCTCCTTTAGTGATTTCCAAGTGCTATCTGAGAACACTATTGAATGTCCTCTCTCATCGAGTTGTCCAACAAAAATTAGATTTTTCTTCAGCTCAGTAATGTGTGTGAAATTTTGCATGATCCATTTGTTCTTGTTAGGGACTGTAATTTCAACATTTCACATTCTCACCAAGTTCAGAGCTCTGTCAGCCAGATATACCTTCTCAAAGTCACATGCAATATAGTTTCGTACTAACTCCCGGTTGGAAGATCTATAGAAAGAAGCCCTTGAGTCTAGTTTCCTCTCATCAGTAGAGCTGTGAGCTGCAAACAATAGTGCATCATGGACTTTTTCAATTACAACATTAGCATTGACATTCTCCATATTCTTAGGTTTTTTGTAGTTATTCTTTATGTAAATAACTTTGTCACAATTCCAGCAGGTTGCTTGCTGACCAGACTTTGACTTGTTCTTAACTCTGTGCTTTGATTTTGATATTTCTTTGTTTGAGTTCTTATCCTGTGATCTTCCTCTGTAATCAACATTCAGTGCTGAACTTGAACCTGACGTCTTTCCAGAATCCTTCATGCGCACCTCCTGAGCCAAAATCAAATCATGAATACCATCATATTTCAGTTTAGATTTACCTGCAGAATTGCTAACTGTCTTCCTCATGGTTTTCCAACTATTTGACAATGAAATCGTCAAAATCAATTTCAACAGACGATAATTGATTTTTGATGCCATTGAAATTATTCAGATGTTGAGTAACATACACACCTTCCGCCATCTTCAGATTGAATTACTTTTTCATCACATGCATCTTGTTATTCGCCAATGACTTTTCATACATACCTGATAAAGCTGCCATGAGGTTTGCGGTTGTTCTCTCCATGATGACATTGTGGGCACCGGATCTTGACAGGGTTAATCGAATAACTCACATAATTTGTCGATTCAACCGATTCCAATCAGTCTCATCCATCTTCTCCAGTCGCTTTCCCAGTAACGGAAGATGAAGTTTCTTTCCATAGAGACAGTTCTCTATTTGCATCATCCAATAACCAAAATCTGTGTCGTCGAACTTCTCTATCCCTGAAACATTCACTTCGTCTCCAGCCATTATTCTTCTTGAGATCTGAACCGGGGCTCGGATATCAATTTTTGTGAAAAATGACAACAATAAAACAAAAAAATTGAATCGAGAAAAAAAATTGCAAATCAAAAGAACACAAATTTACGTGGTTCTACAAATTGCCTATGTTCATGGAGTTGCAGAGGATTTTATTTGGTTGAGAATTACTCTCGTCGATCATATCGACTATTACAAGAAAAGCTCTCCCTTTCTTCTCTCTCCTCGCCTTCAACATTCTCTCTTCTCCTTTACCCATAAGCCACCAAAGAAGAACGAACTGCAGGGAAGAGGGAAGTCTTCACCGTAAGCAAATCACAGAAGAGACAGAGGGAGAACTTAGAACCTTGCAATTCTATTGTTCCTTATCGTGAGCCAACGTCTTTTAAAGAATTACGGAGGGGAGAACAACCACTATTTAATCAAATTTCTTCTGCAAGCATTTAATGGTGGAGGGACCCTCCATCACATCAAAAAGAAATTTAACAATTCTTTATTCATCGCCAAATGCAACTGCCTTTTTAACTAAAGGACGAAGGTGGAAAGAGCATGAATGAGCCGTGTCCGCCCTAAGAAAGCATCGCCTGATAAAACAAGAAACATGAAAGTTCAATTAATTTTTACAAGCGGACCTGGGCTCCACTAAACATAACAACTGCAACTACCTAAAATAACATTTTTTTCGCCTTTTTTCCTCCAGATCTCCTTTATCCCGCCCCTCCTCTTCCCTGTTATTGTTGTTATAGCCTTTCCTCTTCGTAGTCATTGGTGTTCCCTGTTATTGTTGTTTCTTTTTGCTGCCACCACCATTTCAACCTTCTATCTTTGCTGTCATACCCTAGATAGTCCCCCCATAGGCAACATCACTCTTTGTTGTTTGCTTCTTGTGCGATACTAGGGAAACAACTACCTTACTATTTTCCGCTTGCCAACCGCCTCTTCCACTTCTGCACCCCTTCCAGACCCTCACCGACCACCACCACCACCACATATGGATCTACCGCTTAGCTTGAGTTTGTGTTTTCAATTGTTACAATTTCAAATTTACGCATGTTGATTGTAATTTCATATTTGATTTCCGTAATAAAATTTGATCTTTGTTGTTTAACTTAAATATCAAATGATGTGCCAAATACCAGCAGGGAAATTTAACTTAGGAATATGAGGTAGGATTGTTGGGGAGATGGTAAGGTAGAGTGCTGCAATAAGGTTTTAGTCACTTTATTTCTAGGCTTTGTAGAGTGAGTTTATGAGTCAAATGCAATGAAGAAATTATTATTAGTGACGAGTTTATGAACATATGATAGATTGTGGGAGATATTTAGAACATGTAGTTTCTATGAGTTGACTATATTTTGGTTCTCCCACACTGTTTTTTTTAATGGAACATGGATGACTTAGGATGCGTTTGGGGCAACTTATCCTCTTCGGCTGCGTTTTGAAAATGCCGCCATCCCGTTTGTTTTTTGCATTTGAATAGCTTATTCCCAAACGTCATTTTCTAATCTTTAATAGATGCGGATGCAGAATCGACCTCGCGTCCCGCATCTTGAATTGTCGTTCGAGAGAAATTTTTTTCTCTTGCCCTTCTCCTCCCGTCTCCTCCCTCAACGATCTCCCGATCTCACCCTCGCCGATCTTTAGATCTCGAGCGGAATGGCATGACGAAGTTGCAAAGGTGCTCGAGCAAAACAAATCGACTGGAACGGCATGGCGATACGGCAGTGAAGGCAACCAAGGCAATCGACTGGAACGACATGGCGAGTTGCTCGTTACCGACGCGGCGCAGAAGGAGTTCGACAATCTCCACCTTTCTTGATTATTTTTGAAATTCTAGCAAAATTATTCTTGACGAAGGTGCTCGAGCAAAACAGGTCGCTGCAACTGAGCAAATCTTTAAACCGCTCTGCCCTCAGGGTTTAAATTCCATTACAGAAAACTGTTGCCCTAGCATGAATGCTGCATCCATTATACTGAATGCAGCTAAGAAGGATTGAGAGTTTGATCGAAATAGAAAAGAGAAATATCTTTTCAAAATCTAATTTAGTTTTTGAATTTTCTTATACAAAATTTATTTTAGAATCTCTCAGAAGTTAGTCTCTACTCTTAATTCAACTGAAATTTGTGATACTGTCTCCAGTGGAATTAAAATATATATTGTCAGGTTTTTATCTGGAATCAATTGTTGTACTTCAAAGTATCGTATATATTTCTCTTTAATGAAAATGAAAGGTATCTTGGAGCTACTTAAATCCTTGTGTTTTCAGAAACTTATAATAATCATTCCAATTATCTGAAAACTGCATAGCTGTTGTTATATGAGATATAAGTTCTAAAAAAAATTTACATACATACCACACAATTCTTATATGTTTACATATGTGTTTGGTTGTTTGCGTTTAAGAAAGTTTAATGATCGGTTTGGCTCACCATAAATTTTTGTCAGATATTCTCAAGCTCAAGACATCTCTACCCCCGACCATCAATTTTTGCAAGATATAACAGTTGACACAATTTTTACATTAGTGCTTTCTTTTGTAAGTTTTAGGGATTGTGAAAATTTATTTGATTATGCATACCATTTTCCTTTACATGTGCATGCCAAGGCAAATCTGAAAAAAATGAACTAGTGCGAGTAGTGCAGATCTTCTAGATCATTGAATGTTTTTCAAATTTTTTGCAGTCGTCCTTGCTCTTTGATTGGTTTAGAGCTTGCTGGAATTATTTTCCTTCTTTGTTTCAATCTTTGAGTTGAAAGTGTCTAGTATAGAACTGGGAATTCAAGAGTCTTTAATTGATTAGTTGAAGATTTATGTATTTTTGTTATAGCCTTTAGCAGGATATACTGTACTGACATTTTTTCCCTTGAAGTGCATGAATCGTGATGTATGTGAATTTAATTGCATAAATTTCCAGTTTCCTCAAACATTTGAATTGTGTATGATAGCCTAAACTCTATGACATTCTTTTATTAAACACGTGTGAATTCGCCTTGAAAATTTGGCGCATGTTAGACATGTAGTTGAATATTTTTTTTGTAATATTTATACCCAAAATGGTTTATTTTATGACAATTTAATCAAGGGTAGAAAATGAACTGATGATATTGTTAAATAAAATTTAGAATTGAAGGATAAGGTAGAATATTGATAGACCGAAAGTAACAAGAATATAATTTGTACAAGAATATTTATTTAGAATTAGTTTATTGCCTTATATCAAAATAGTTGATATAAATCTTCCAGTTTTATATTCTTATATCAAATTTGACTAAGGCATTTTATTTATTTATTTATTTTTTCAAATTGTATGATTTTTTTCAAATGCATGTTATTTTTTTTTAAAGTTTCATGATACTCACTATTAGGTGAGGTGTATATCCTTTTTGTAATATTATGAAGAGGTTATATTAGTTCTTAAATATCTAATATGTATACATTGCTGTTTTGTTGAGAAAATTACAACTTCTCCATAATAGATTTTCAATTAACTAAAAAAATTTGCAAATCAGCTGTTTACAAAACGCACAAACCAAACAACTAAACAACTTATTTAAAATAGTGACAAAATAGTCATTTATCCGGAATCAGTTGTTTTCTAAATGCACAAACTAAGAAACCGTTTGGGGCAGCTTAAAACTGCGGGCAGCGTCCGCTTTGCTGTTTGGTTAATGTGTTTTAACTGATTGTTCGAAACCGTCGTTTTTATTTTACGAAAAACGTCGCCCGCGGCGTTCCTTTATGGTGTTTTCTCCCGAATTACCCCGCTACCCTCTGCGCGCTTGCCCCTCCCGGATTCGACATTCTTTCTCCTTCGTTCGCAATCGCAAAGGTGCTCCCAGCTTCTTCGACTTTCGTGCATCTTGCAGACATTTGTTGCGTCTCGCAGAGGTGCTTCCTGCTTCTTTCAACTCTGCAACAGATCTAAGTGAAGAGCTTAACTCCATTTTGTTCTTCGACTTTGCAACAGATCCCGACGAATAACGGCAAGTGCTCCCTGCTTCTTTCGCCATCGCGTCTACGGTGACTGTAGGTTCGTTCTTCGACTCTTTATCCTCCCGTTATTCGTCGGGCTCCCGTGTCTGGCCTTCAGCCTTGCTTCGAGCTAAGCTTTTCTATTCGATATTGCTATTTTGTTTGCAGGCTAGATTCCTTTCCCTCTCTAAGGATTTTCCTCTCTTCTCCACTCTCAGTGTGAGCTCCAAGCAATCAATCATGACTGAGCAGCTCACGGACGAACAGATCTCTAAGTTCAAGGAGGCATTCAGCTTGTTTGATAAGGATAAGCTGCTTCGATCTTTATTTTTTTTTTTGCCTGGTTTTGTGCTGGATCTGAATGATCTATTGTGCTTTTGATTTTTTTCAACTTCATGTGTTGAGACTTGGGTTTTTCAATCGAAATATTCTGTTTGGTTGTTCTAAACTCAACCTGATATTTATTTTTTGGTCTCAAAAAGCATTTTCCATTGCTTTTAATTCATGAATTGTTGGTCCTGCTTCACGAAGTTATCACTATTGTTAGAACCAGAGATATTGATATCATAATTACTTGAGATTCCAATGATTTAGAATTGAGCTCACGAAGAACAACCAATTGGTTGTAAAGACAGCAAAGAATCTCAAGGAATCGGGTTTTCACGCTGCTAAAAAAAATAACTATTGGGTGTGGATTTAATAGGGTGAAAGGTCAAGGGTGAGAAAAATAAGGAAAATAAGAGAAACAGTTGCAGAATAGTAATTTATATAGAAACAGCTGCAAATCAACTGTTTTTCAAACATACAAACTAAACAGCTTATCCAGACCAGGGGCAGAATAGTCATTTATCTAGAAACAACTGCAAATCAACTATTTTTCAAACGCACAAACCAAACAACCAGCCATATTATCAGGATAAGCTGCTTATCAGCATAAACTGGATAAGCTGCAACTGCCCCAAGCAGACCGTAAACAGTCAAACAACTTATCCGGATCAGCTGTTTATCAGCAGCTTATCAGGATAAGCTGGATAAGCTGTAGTTGTCCCAAACAAATCCTTATTTGGTGCATGATGCCCATGAAATGAGATATTGGAGAAAATTATTGGAAAGGAGTTCTCCGCCCATAAAAGCAAATATATTAATTTAACCATTGAAATGTGCTTTACCCATTTTTTGAAAATAAATAAATAAATGCATTGATTTAGATTTTGTTAGCATTGGGAAGAGATTACAAAAGCGTGAATAATCACCTGTAAAGATAATATAATAGGGGTATTTACATACATCCACCCAATTCCTATGTGTTTACATATCTAACACAAAATTTTTGCATTTGTACCACCCAAAATTTTCATATCACTTAAAAAGTATCAATTTTTTAAATTTTAAAACGTGAAATACACTTTTTCATCCATTATTAAGCTGATGTATATGTAAAAATTGAAGTTTAGATGTTAGATATGGAAATACGTAGAAATTAATTGGTATCTATCTAAGTCTTTCAATGTAATACTTGCAGCTTTGTGGAGGTGGAGAAGATCCCTATACATCAAAACACAAAATCTAAAAATTTGCTTTCTCTAGTGTTAGACTTAGCGAAAGGTAATTTGTAACTCTTCAAAGAGTTATATGTATGACGTGGGGGCTAGGGATATTGGATGAACTGGCTGACAAATGGATCGGGCAAACTCGGTCCGTGGAAGGGCTAATCCCGATTCTTACGAGACCAAGCGGCCTTTAGAATGAGGGATGGTCCCAATTCCTTCAGGCAGTAGCCATCTGTCAAGCAGTCACGTACAACTACCACAACCGACAAAGGTTCTCGGGAGGAACTAGCAAGCCCGAACAAAGAAGAACAGGCTGGATCAAAGTGAGAATAAACAAAAGAAATATAGCTCCCTAATATAAGTATCAACCAAGAAGTGTCTTAGGTGTAATGGCTACGGCTGCATAGCCTTCAACTGTCCCACAAGACGAGTAGTCACCCTTACAGATCAGAGTGTCGTGGAGGAAGTTAGCAACGAGGAGATAGTTGAGGACTAGGGTGAGGTTTATCATCTTCTTCCATCAGATGAAGGAGAAACACTCGAAGTTTGATAGGTCCTACAGCTTGATATTGACACTAGAGATTTGCAGTGGCTTCGTCACAATATATTCTACACTCGATGCACCGTGAACAAGAATGCATGTAGCCTCATCATCGATGGAGGGAGCAGTGAGAATGTTACATCTACACAAATGACTGAGAAATTGGGTCTCATGACTTAGAGACATTTTTAGCCGTATTCACTGACGTGGCTGAAGAAGGAGAATCGGGCCAGCATCGGCCAAAGATGCATAGTTGAGTTTTTGATTAGGGGTCGGCTGCATTTTAAGTATGGTGCGACTCGATCCCTATGTATGCCTGTCATCTGTTTTTGGGAAAATTGTGACAGTTTGACTGGAAGATTCAACACGACAAATTCAGAAACAAGTATTCCTTCACCATGTATAGGAAGCGTATCATCCTACTTCCTTCACTGGAGCCTGAGATCACAAAAGCCCTTACCAACAAAGCAACGTCTAGTGATGCAAAGGAAGATAGGGCCGAGACACCTGCTTCATACATGAGACGGACACGACTGAGGGTATTTCAGGATCTCATGGTTGACATCATACCATGAATGCCACCACCATACGAGAAGGTTAAGGTTACTCTCGCATCAATAGTACATGCATGGTATATAGTCTCAGGAGATTGGATCGATATGGATGTATGCTCGCAAATGAAGAAGAATCCTCAAGTATTTCGACAGTGGGATCCAGGTGTTGCTAGGATTACAAACGAAGAACTGGAAGCTTCAACGAATGAATTAGAAGCTCCCCCACCCTGAGAGACTGACGCGGGGGCTAGGGCAAGCTGGATGAACCTGCTGGCAGAGGGTTCGGGCGAACTTGGTTCGAGGAAGGGCTCGTCCCAATTCTTACAGGACCGAGAAGGAGCGGCTTTTAGAACGAGTAACGGGCCCGATTCCTTCAGCTTCGAGCGAGAGCGACGCCTTGAATGGGCGGCGCCGCCAACGCCCTTCTCCCTTCCTTTTCTGGCTTTTCTCCTTTTCTTTCATGTTTCCCTTCTAAGGGGACTCTATTTAGTTGCTTGTTGTTGGAATTAGGGTTATGTTATGTCGTATTATTGTTTTCATATTTTCCTTAGAGTCTCTTTCTCCCTTGCTAGGACTGCATCCGACGACGAGTGGTGCTTCGGCTGTAACCTGCTCCAAGGTGGTGTTGTATCTTTCCCAATCCTTCCTCCCCTTTTCCCCTAGTTGTCGGCCTCCCCACATCATCCAACTCCTTTGCTACCACCTTCTGGTGGCCGTAATCTGTTGTCCAACACTTCCGACCACCCATCTGCATCTTGCCAATCGCCTACAACATTTCTTCTTGCTGTCCAGCTCACTCCCCCATCAACCAACACCCTTTTACACTCTTCCCTACAGTTTTCCGTGCTGCCCAACTTTCCCAATCCCTAAACCAGCAACCAACCACCATTCCAGCCTACTTGACAATCCTCAGCCTTTCCCCGTACACCTTGCCGCCTTACCGACGCTACCACCTCTCCGGGTCTTCTCTTCAGGTCCTAGCCAGAGAGCCGTTTGTTATTGTATTTCGTTTTTTTGCTTCTGTTGTGTTGTAACCCTAATTCAGTGCTAATAAAAAGTTGTGTTTGCATTTCCCTTTCTGGTATCAAAGTATTTCAAGAAGATATAGAGATAGAGAGATTCAAGGTTTGATTTTGTTTGGCGATGATGGAGACAATGTCAATTGCGAATCTCCAAGTCATTGATGCCATAAATCTACATTAATTGCTCTGGATTGGAGAGCATAAATTTATAGAATGGGATAGAAACCTTGATGGCTACAACCTTTAAGCAGTATTGGTTGAATGTCCGATCCTTAATTTGAAAGCCGACAGAGAAAATCGGTTGTTATGATTTGGGGATAAGTCCCAGGGGTTTTGGTGGGAACAAAATTCCTGTAGCAACAAAACAGAAGGACCAAAGAAACAAAAACAGAAAGCAAATTTTCTTGTATTTCATTTATATCTCTTTTTTTATAAAGCCCGTGGGCGTGTGTGTGTCTATATATATATATATATATCTGTGTGTCTGTGCGCTGCCAGCCATGGTCTGTTGGTAGAGCAACATCTTTGAAGGTCATAAGTCCCCTTAGGTCACAGGTTTGAATCCCATTTTGGTCAGTTTGCTAGTAGTGAGGGCGGTCATCGAATAATTTGGAACATGAGGGTGGTTGGGGGCTCGTATAATAGCCTCCAACCGTTCTTTTAGATATACATCTGCTTGTGTTCTCTTTTAACTCTAGGTGTATGACTATAACGAATTAAAGTATTACCGAAGAAATAAGCAGGAAATAGAATTAGGCGTAAAGTAACGGTATAGTGTTCCTCAAGCACATAGTTTCTGCATTAGATCTCCTCCGCCTCTTAGGAACTTCACCCGAGAGAAAGAAGTTGGGTATTGGTGTCATCTGGAGCGTAGTGAGTGTAAATATATTAACATTGAAGGCGCAAGATGTGGTAAATCGGTAGGTAAGTGGATGATGTATGCGTTATCTTTAATACGTTTACCCACTGAGGTAGGGCCACGTTTCTTTGTGCTGAGGTTTAAATAGCTTTCTGGAGGAAAATGGTCCTTTCGGAGTCTAACCATAACAAGATCACTTCGATTAAAGACCTTTAGGAGTCTAACCAAGGTTAAGAGACTATCTTTAAGGAATTTGGTGTAATCTTCCCCTATTAAACTCATAGCTTTGCTTTTATATTTGGGAAGAAGGCAATATCAGTTGTGTGGTGGCTATCTTAGTATAGACAATACTAAAAGGGCTTTTACGGGAAGAGTGATTGGGCATTGAATTTTATGCAAATTTAGTTTGTGGGAGAATTTCATGTCATTTCTTTGGATGATTTTGCACCGAACATCTAAGAATATTTATAATTATTCGATTCACCACCTCCGTTCGTAGATGCTTTCAAAGTTCTCACCAAAAGTTACTGATGAATTTAACATAACGACTCCCGGTGAGATTTCTTGGAGTGCCATGCAAACAAACAATTTCATGGGAAAAAAAAAAAGGGCTATATTCAAACAAACAATTTTATCTTTGATGAAACCACCTACCCCTATAGCCCACAACACAGCCTACCTCTCCTAACCTTAATACCTTTACTCAATTTTCACTTCACCCACACAACCAAACAGCCATAGATTATCTTTACAAAGCCCTTACTAGCCATCTACGTTGCATGGTCCTCTACTATATAATTCCAACACCTCAGTGGGTCCAACTTCAGCACATTTATAGTCATAAATAGCTTCCCCACCGTAGGAGCAACTTCCCTCCATCTTCAATGCACATACAAGGCAAAGTTATTAAAAATTGAGTTGCGTAAATTGAGGAAACTCTTCAACCTATATCATACTCTTGCCCCCAACTATCTCCACTCAAGCAGTTGAAGGATTTGAAATGGAGATCAGCCAAATCTCAATCAAACTTAAGGGACATGGTCTCTTAGTTGCTGTTGGATTAAAAATCAAACTTAAGCCAGGTTCAAAAATAAGCGACATGGTCTCTTAGTTGCTGTTGGATTAAAAATCAAACTTAAGCCAGGTGATATTACGTACGGCTCAACATAAATCTCTCCTTATAACTTTAGGTTACAAACAAGGTAAATTATTAAGTAAACCAGCGCATTTAGCCTTGTTGCTAAATTCCCTACGGTTAGAATCCTTCTCCCAATTGCTTTCATAGCAACTGGCATGCGTTACAACACTATGGATCCAATGCCTTTTCCATAGCCAACTTAACGAAATTGCTTAAATGTGTCATTTTCTTTTTTTCACATTCTCCAATATCCTCATAATATCCACCCATTATAGAATGTCATATCATGCTTAAACAAACACCCTGACTTCGGCAGTGTTTGGTTACAACTTAGTTATCAAATCCGACTGATAAATTCAAATGGGTGCTGCGACGAAAGAGCTTGCGAGCGATGGAGGAATAAATCCGACTCGCCATCGGATTTACTAAACCCGGATATACGTCGTAAAGATGATGGAACGTTGGAAGAAAAAGAAGAAACGCGAGAAAATTAGATTTAATGGAGCATTGAATTTATTTATTTTGGTTGGATTTAAGCTAAATTTTTGGTTAAATCCTATAAATAATATGCTATCAAACACCATCTTTGGTTTGTAGCATTTTCTAGTTCCCTGATGAAGATTCAACATCAATCCAATTTAAGAAGCCCAAGATCAGGCCCAATTTCTTCTAGCTTCTTAGAGTGAAATGTTTCTTAAAACTTCTTAGAGTTTCTTGAAGCTCATAGAGTGAAGGTTCTTGAAATGCTTTATTGTAACTATAAATACCACTACCCTCACGAAAGTTGTGCGTGCAAAGAAGCCGCGGTAGTATAATGAGAGGTCTTATGAGATTCTCTATTGTTATAGTCCTATGAGTGGTGCGAGAAAGTGTGTCTAAAAATTGAGTCATGTAATCACTTTTTTTAGTTTTAATAAAACCTTTTTTAGTTTTAATAATAATTTTATTGTATCTCCAATTCTTTGGTGTTCTTCACCTAAAGTACAAGGATTTTGATTTAGTACTATCAATCCCTTCCTTGTCTTTTACCATTAGAATTAAATCAACTTCTATCTCCTCATTTAAGATGATAATATTCTCATCACTTTGTTAGGCCGGCGCCTACGGGCAATTTAATCTTTTGTTATTTATTATTGTTTGTTATCAATAGAGCTTTGTAGTGGGATTAAGGTTTTGTTGTTGTTGTTGTTGGTATAAATAAAACTTAATAGGTTATGGATAGGGCGTGATGAGATTGTTGTCTTAGGTGTTAGGATTAAGGTTTTGGAGAGATTGCCTATCTCTTGAATTGTAGGTTGAGAATCACCCACCTCTTGAATTTTAGTTTATTTTTTATGTATTTGAGTTGTGTTGTTTTTCATATCATTGGAGTAAAATATTTTATTTTTTTCCTACTCGTTCATATGAACTTGGTGTCGGAGCATTTGATTATGGGAAGCCATCATCGGGATCGCGGCATACAGATGTCGCCTATTGAGATTGCAGTGTACATCATCCTTCGTGATCGAATCTTGCTTTAAAGTATCGCCTCGCATTATCTAGGAAGCTATGACGTGATTCCGGCCTACAACGTAATAGAATCTTGCGAAAAAAGTCTTGATTCGAGCTAGCACAATTTAGCAACAAGGAAGACTGATGAAATCATGCCATATAGGTGATGCCTTTGTGACCTAACCGCGTGAAACATTTGCAATTAGAGTTAGCTAGGAAACAAACAACGGGACTGCCACGTTCAGTGACCAAATATTGCGATTCAAGCGAAGAGGCCAAGAGGATCACGACGTTTATGAGTCTTGCACCAAACCCGTGTACAGGAATCCTGCTTCGATTGTAGTTCTTGATACAGTTGCAATTTGAGGTAGCTGGGAAGCCATCAATGACATCGAATCTCCCTTGTATCACGACATCTCCTTTGTGACTGAACCTCATGATGCAGTAGTCATTCAAGTTAGTTGGGAAACAGGATCACAAATTATAGGATTCCTATAAAAAATCGTGAGTAATGGCTGCCAAGAAAGTAGAAGCTTTGGTGAAGAAATTGGAGAAAAATGTGAGACAAATCAAATCTGAAATAGATGAGTGTTTCTCAGTCACAGAGGAGTGGATCTCGTCCATGGAGGGGAGATATGCTACCTTGAAAGAAATGATTAAGTAAGTGGAGTTTTATGCATAATCGCTTCTGCTTTATGCGGGAACGAGTGAGTTTGGAGCGGACGCGAGTTGCAACAATCAAAAGGATTCGTGTGGCATCTGGATAGTGTCACTGTTTTAGGTAGATCTGGAGCTGAGGGATCGAGCACAGGAATGGGGAGCAGATTTGAGCGACAGCACTTGGAAGGAATAACACATCCAAACGACTGTAATGAACGAAAGTAGATGAGATTTAATAAAAAAAGTCGTGAGAGGATTCAAGCGACATCATCTGGATGGAATTGCACGACATTGAGATGTTTGGAATAAGCAACATCAGTCGAAATGAGACGACATGCGATTCTGTGTTGGAGAAGATCACTTCAAAAGATTTTGGTCTTGAACAGGAAACCATGGTGGGTTGGACCCAGGCGGAGGGTCTCATCTAATTGTGTTAGTGTCTTTTGTTACAACAACCTTCCAGATAGATGCAATTCAGAAGTAATGGGAACGTGATAGGTGGAGAAGACTAGTGGAGTTTATTCAGGATTAATCTTGACACTGCAGAGTATTCAAGAGGGAGACAAAATAGTGGCGCTTTGCGGTGACCCCAATCTTTCTAAGACTTTGGTGAAGCTCAAGGCCATGGTGAGGGCAATTCAGGATGAATGGTTGAGATTTTTGATCAAGTTGCATAGCATAACAAAGACACATGATATGAAGTTTGTAAAATTTTTTGTGATCAATGAGCTTCCAGATGAGTTGTTTAGGGTTGTGTTATTCTCCAAATTGATCGGAAGTCAGGATACCATTAGATTCGGATGCAGTCAAAGGATGTGCACAGGATGATATTTTGAACTTATGAGGTTCACTACGAATTTTTGATTAAATGAAAATGATTACCTGATGATGATGCCACAGGGGAGTCATACAACTTAATCCAACAACAAATTTTTTTTTTCCCCAGATAGAGGACAATATAACTTTTTTGGAGGGAAGTAATGTTTGTTTTTTGTTATTTATTATTGTTTGGTACAAATAGAACATAGTAAGTTAGGGTTAGGGTATGATGAGATTGTTCTCTTGAGTCTTAGGGTTAGTATTTGAGAGTGATCACCTACCTCTCAAAGAGTATGTTGGGAGAGAATCACCTACCTCTTGAATTGTAGGTTTATCTTTCATCTATTTGGGTTGTGTTATTTTTTATGCATGTGAAGTAAAATACTTTATTTTCCCTAATTTTGTAGAAATTTGTATTTCATTTGTATCAAACTGGCAACAATGTCGAGGCGGTCTCTACTCTCATCTCTTTTATTCTCAGCATTCAGGTCCTCGCTGCATCTCAAGGGCCATCTTCTCAACCAAGCAAATATGCTACTGAAAATGCTTTAAAAATCAGGAATGGCGGATTGTCAACCACTCAGCACACTCCGATTTCTTATTGTATTTACTATATTACTATTTTGTTATTTTGGCCATTTTACAAAGTATGCGAATATTAAATAACTCTCAACTTCTCTTTTCAATAAAGATTGGAAATGCTATTCATCATCAATTTTATGTTTAGCATACGATACTGAATTATCATGTCAAAATAATGAAGTGAAGCAATATGTTGATTGGAAGATAAAATAAGGGGCATTTATATACATGGTTACATATCCCGCACCTAACTTTCATATCTACACACAACACTCAAATCTTTCATATCACATCAAAATTAGCACTATTACCACTTTCCAATAGTGAAATACATCATTTCATGCATAGGTTTACAAAACCAAATTGTTATATATGTAAATATGGAAGTTAGGTGTGAGATATTTAAAGACGTAAGGATTTTGTGTTAAGTATGTAGATTTCCCTAAATCAAATGGACTCCTAATGGACATCTCATGATTGCCAAGCAATTGATATAGGAAGACTCCTGCTGAGCAGTTTACAGAAACGTTTTAAAAGTTTAGGACAATGTACTAAATTAAGGAAAGTATACTAATTCTTTGAAGATTCAGTGATTTGTGCTCCAAAAAAAAAATCTTATTAGGAGAACAAGCCAGCAATCCTCCTGTCAAATATCTCACCATTCACCTTAGCAAAATTTTCAAATTTAAGACTAGCCTAGAGGTGTAAGTGAGCTGAGCGACCTTAACTCTATGACGAGTTGCAAACTTGTGCTTGTATACTAAGGGTCCGTTTGGGGGGGATTATTTGCTGATTGTGCGTTTTGAAAACGCAGCCATTCAGTTTGGTTCGAGCGTTTTGGGTGCCCCTCGTGAAACACACAACCTCCTTTCTATAGTACTTCGGCTCGCATCTAATGTGCCGCGATCGAGCGTTTCGAAGGGTTTTTACCTTACTTACCCCTCCGCCTCCTCCGCTTTCCGTAGTTAGTGCCCTAGCGTTCCTCGCTTGCTTTTCCCATTTCGTGCCCTAACGTTCCTCGCTCTGAGAAGAGGAGATCTATATCTATCGTGCCCTACTGTCGCGCTCTGAGGAGATCTAACACTTTCTTCCCTCTTCTCCCATTCGATCCGATCGTTCGGTAAGTTGTTGTCTTTGGTTACCGTAAGAATCAAGAGTTTTATATGCACGAATTCGGTTATCTATGGTGGGTCGTAACTAGCATTTGGATTTTTTTGTGATGCCTTATCGTTGAAGTTTTTCGATTATTGTTTCTTCCTGAAATATTTCTTGAAAAAGTTAAAGTAGGGGGGAAGATGTTCTATTCGGAATGGGGAGAAGAAGATTTCCAGGGGAATGACTTGCTATGAGAGAGGTGGGTCTGGTTTTGGGTACTTTAGAGATTTTTGGGATTTCTGCTAGTAACATCCTACCCATGTTTGGATCGGTATATCCATGCATTTGATCTCATCTTTTTGTTAAAACAATGAAACATTGTTTTGGGGTTGTTGGGATTGACTGTGCGGTTGTTACATATGCTAAATGTTTTGGGATTTAACAGTGCGGTTGTTACATACGATGAACCAATGTTTTTGGGATTTACAGTGCGGCTGTTACATATGCTTTTGGGATTTACAGTGCGGTTGTTACATAAGATGAACCAATGTTTTGGGGCTTATTGGCTTTACTGTGCGGTTATTATGCAGTTTACTATGCAGAAATTTGAAGAAATTTGAAAGTTGTTATGTAAAGCCCGAATACATTTTTATTCTTCCCCCTCTTTCTGCTATTTTTTTGTTATGACCATTTATCAAATGAGAATAAACTCATTAGACGGCATATCACAGAAGCTTTATGCGACTCCTAATTGAACTCAACTATAGAATTTTGTTTTTCTATAATATCTTTTCATTTTCTTTGCTGAATGTTAAAAAGGGTGGTGAATGTGGCTGATTCATACATTTATTTCCATGATTTAGTCCTACCCTTTTGTTTGTCGGATGCAATACGTATGACTTGGAATTGTCTGAATGTGGTTGGTTTGATATTGCATTGTTGCCTTGATAGTTTAGTGTTTCATCTCTGTAAAGTTTTAGGAGAATTTACAGAGGAAGCAGTGAATTATTATTGTAAAATTCACATTTTTTTCCATGTGCAGGGTGCTGGTTTTGTAAAAATGGAAGTTTGGGTGTGAGATTAGTAAATGCATGAGAATTGGGTGCTGTGTATGTACATTTCTGAAATTTTTTTTTATTGTATTTCTGAAACAATAAATTTTTAAATGCTTATGGAGTATGTGTTAGAGCTGCAGTTATATATTAAAAAGCTACAGTTATATTTATAGATCTTCAGTTATATTTGGAGATTATTTGCATGCTTGTGTGGAAATCTGTGCAATTCCTGTTGGATCTTGTATGCTGTAATGATTCTGATCTTGTCCCTCTTCTAGAGCTGCAGAATATATAAACTGAAGAGGCTTTAAAGAGCTGGGCATTTATATATAGCCGCGCACAATGGGCCGCGATATGCTGCTACATGTTAAAGTCAATATCATTATTTTTTTCCTTGTAATTTTGACATGTTATTTTTTCTTCTTTGTTGGGTCTCATTATAGTACATACTACTAGTGAGTTACGGTGTAGAGTTACGGTGTATTTCATATATATTTAGGTAATTGTGCATTTTTGATGTAATCTGAAATATTTTCATGTTCTTCAATCTTTTCATTCTCCCTTTCATGATTGCATTAAGAATGTTATTAAAAATTTGTAAAAAAAATTTCAAATAAGCTGTCTATAAAACACACAAACCAAACAGTTGCAGCTTATCCAAAACAGGGGCAGTTTGATCATTTATTCAGAATTAGTTATTCTCAAAACACACAAACCAAACAAACAGTCAGATTATCCGGATCAGCTGTTTATTACCAGATTATCATGATAAGCTGCAGCTGCCCCAAACTGACCCTAAATGAGCTTTTCTTCCTTGGCATTTGGTGACATCCATGTCTTTCTTCTCCGATGAGTTTGAAGGGTGGAACCGAGTTATATCTAGGGTGAGCAATGTTGATCCTAAAATTTGTGATTTTTCTATATAAGTAGTAAAATTTAATAATTTCTTCCTATGTAGTTTAGATAATATAGTAATTTTGCCCCCACTCAATATATATTTTTTAACCAATACTTCAAAATTTTAATATTTGGTAATTTTGCCCATCTTAAAAAATAAAGTTGGTTTCACACCTGATAAACATGATAAACATGCTTCAATAACAACTTTTTATTTGGCTTGAGCTCATGACCTGACGTTGCGAGTTGTGTTCAAACGCATTCTTTGATCTTAGACTCACCATTTAATAGGCAATTCGAGCTTCAGTTCGGCATATATCAAACCCCTATTTAGTGCCGGTTCATCATCATCAAATAGCTATCTATTCCAAAAAAAGATGAAAATTAATATGTACACACTTAAAATCCCCACTTTTAGAGGCAGTAATCCTTCTTTAGGCGATTAAGGATGATAAACTAAATCTCTTTGGATTTAATATTGTTTAGCAAGTATGAGATATAAGCTATATCATATTGATTAATTGGTGCAGCAGTAGAAGCTATTTCTGACAGATTCTTTGTTTGACGCTTAGGAGATTTAATCTCTAAAAACCTTACAATAATTTCTAATATTTTCATCAATTAAACTAACCATCACTGACTATAATTTTCAAATCAGACAAGTAGATCCCATGTGCTAACATGGAACAAGTCGTGGAAAGGTCAACAAATTACAATTAAAGACATACAGAATCTCCTATTCTTTACCCATTCATAGGAATTATTCTCAGCATTCAATTATAATATTCATTAAAAATATTATTTCATGAAATAAATAAGACTTTTAACTCATCACTAAACTTTATCTCCTTTATGCTTCAGCTTGATAGTTGAATAAATTATCTTGATTTTAATATCATTTTTACCTGTTTTTTTGGTGCATCAAAAGTGATCTTGCCAGATTTTATAGAAAAAAAGATATGAAATTGATGTGACTTTATTTCCCTAGATGGTTCTCCACACCTAATTTATCTACTAGCTTAAACTGTAAGCACATGGTGAGGACAAAGCTAACCACTATAAATATTCAAAATCAAGTACTGCTTTAAGAAAACAGAAAGATAAGCATGGGTGACCTCATATGCCTGCATTTAATATACATTTCGGCACTGTAATTATTGAGCACTTTGCTTTAAATTAACATATCCAAGCTGATCATTAACCTAACCCTAGATTCATTTTGTCTGTATCCATAATTTTTATTCTGTTCAACGCCACATCTGTTCTTGTGCTGACGTTTTCAAGTATTTAATTAAGACAATGACTGCTTTTTAGTACTTAATGACCATAATATGGTTGCCAGCTTTCCCCCCCCCCCCCCCCCCCTTACTTTGGTGGTTAGAGATACATGGTTGGCATTATATTTGTAGAATAGGTTTATTTAGTCGCCTAATTCATGTCTTTAAAATAGCATATGATTTTTTTTTTCAGAGAGATTCATGAATGTTCCCCCTTTTTAGAATATTTACATAGATGTCACACAAGTCTTTTGCATTTACATATCTAACTCCACCTAAAGCCTGATATTTACATTTTTAACATTTTGGTATCATATTATGCAGCAAAAGGTGTATTTCACTTGTTAGGCATGCTAATATGAAAATTTGGATGTTGGATATGTAAATACATGAGAATTATGTGGTAAATATGTAAATGCCCCCTTTTTTTAAAGGAGTGTTTGAGAGTATAAATATATGCATACATGTTGTGTTGATTCCTTAACTTTTAATCTCATAATTATGGTCAAAACTCTCAATCAACTAGGCCAGGGGAAGTGGCATGTAGATTTGAGAAGAATTTCAAATTTTTAAGGGCGTATATATCCAAAAAAGGTGAAAGATTTTTCAAGTGCATGCTAGCTAACTTGGTCATGATTTTTTCGACAAATTTTACGCTGGTTGTCGACTACCTAACGCAACCCTCCACTTTTCTCATCCGGGCTTGGGACCGGCAACGGCAGTGTGCGACTTTTAAAGGCGCTGAATGTTGGCCTTTAAAAGAGAAGCATAATAATAAGTTAAGTGTTGCCGAGATGACAATGATTAGGTGGATGAGTGGCTTTACACTTAGAGACAAAATGCGGAATGAATATATTCGTGATAGGGTTGGTGTAGCTCCTGTGACAGACAAAATTAGAGAAAGTCGTCTTAGATGGTTTGGTCATATTAAACGTCGACCATTAGATGATCCGATTAGGAGAGTAGATGTTTTAAATTTGACTTGTGTTAAGAAAAGTAGAGGTAGACCTAGGAAGACTTGGGCTTATTGTATTAAAAATGATCTTAATTTACTAGAACTAAATGAAAATATGACACTAAATAGGACGCAATGGAGAAAAAGGATTCATGTAGCCGACCCCACATAGTGGGATTAAGGCTTTGTTGTTGTTGTTGTTGTTGTTGTATGCTAGCTAACTTGGTAAAATACTTTAGAAGTTATTGTCAAGGTCTAAGAATTATAACTCTATCACGTCAAATTTGTAAAAAGTTTTGAGATGGCTGTCCATTAATCTGTCTGTTAAAGAACAAATTTGTCAAAATCACAAAATTGAATCACCCTTGCATCAAAATTTAAAAGTTTTGGTCGGTAAAGAACTTTCAAAATTGTTGCCAAGATTTTAAAATTGAAGCCTCTTACATGTAAATTGTACTGTACATTGTCAGCTAATTTGGTTGATAAAAATTTTAAAAGTTATTGCCATTGCCCCACCCCTATAATTTAAATTGGATGCCAATTCACTTGTTAAAATCGAGTAGTTGTTGGCACTTGGGATCAAATCTGCTTTACATAGATTTTATGTTTCACCCCTAAACTTTACCAAATAATAGCAACACAACAACAACAACAACAACAACAAAACCTTTATCCCACTAAGTGGGGTTAGTTACATGAATCCTTTTTCTCCATTATGTCTTATTTAGTGTCATATTTTCATTTAATTCTAAAAAATTAAGGTCATTTTTTATACAATATGCCCAAGTCAGCCTAGGTCTACCTCTGCTTGACAAAAGTTGAATCTACAACAGAGCAATGATAATTGAAAACAAAAATTCATCAATTGAAGCTAAGAGAGTAGTTACATATTAGGCCTTCATTGGTTGATATCAACTGCTTCTAATATTAGTTGTGTAATTATTGTGAAAAAATAAAGAGGTTTTAGAAGATGTTGCTGGGCATTAATAAAGCTTTTTTCCTTTTAAAAAACAAAGTCATCAGTTTCCTTTTTGTTTTTTACAGCTATAATACAAAGTGAATTTTACTGTGAAGAATCTTTGCAGCAAAACTTTCTGAAACACAATAATAATATTGTTGCAAGTCCAAACCATGACAACTATCCATATAAAAAGATTATGAAATAGTTATCCCAAACTCACATAAACCACCCTTTATTCATAAATTTTAAAGAAATACACACCACTTCAATAACAAAGAGAAAAGCTTAAAATAAGAAAAGAAAAATCTGCATTGAAACAGCAGAATTAAACTAACTCATAAAAATGGAAGCTTAATAAGTCTTAAAAAGATGACATTAAAGCAGAAACACGTACATATAGACATAATCAAAGCAGCTATACTACACTCAAAGCACATGAAAGAGAGAATAAACCAAAGCAGAAGACTCCCCATCCCATCATAGACTCTTCCTTCCCCCCCTTCCCTGCTTTATCTACAGTTCTAAGCTTTTTCATTGCTTTTAGCTTTTAACCCCCTTCTTTTAGTTCATCTTTCAAAGCAACCCCTCTCTTTATTTTCATCAGAAACTGTAATCATGCATTGCTCCTGAAGGATCCAAGAGCTTTGACAGCTGCAGCTCTGAGTACATACTGGTGATAAATTGCAGCAGCTGCTGCTCCTACAAGTGGTCCCACCCAGAAAATCCACTGCAACAGAGAAGACAAAAGCTTCCAATTTCATAATGGGTGGTCAAAGCATCTTCATTCTTGATTTTTTTTTTTTTGAAATTTGCTGAAATTTGCATATAGCATCCAGTGCATCCAGTTTTTTATGTATTTACATATCACACCTAAATTCTAATTTTCACATAACATTGCTATTTATAAATTAAGCACCCACCCAGGTTATTTTTTTGAACTGCCAAACATACGTATTTACACGTGCTGCCACGATCAAACAATTGAGAGTATGATAAAAATGAAAAATATGGGTTGGGGCTTTACCATGAATTTTGATATTTTATTGGGTGGTTGATTTGTAAATATCAATTTTCGGGTGGTCTGCATGTAATTGCCCCTTTTGACTTTTTGTAACGTTGTTTGACACGCTGCTGTCATATTTCTGTTTGGCCATAAATTTTTGTAGAATTGTCAAACAAAATATAATTTTTTTCATAACTAGACTTGTCATGCTCAGAGTTTGGTGGTTAGAATATAGAAGGAAGTTGTTATTCTTCTTTTTCAAAGCGAAAAAATGTTCATAATACCCACCCTAACTTTCAAAAAATTGAATTTTTTTTTTTACAATTCTACCAACTATTTTTACAAACAATTATTGATGCATCAAACAGAGCTTCACCATAAATAAGCATATTGAAATGTCACCTGATCATCCCAAGCTTTGCTTTTGTTGTAGATAACAGCAGCTCCGAAGCTTCTGGCTGGATTGATTCCTGTACCAGTGATGTGAATGGTCGCCAAATGTACCATGAACACTGCAAAACCAATAGGTAACGGTGCCAACACCTATATAAAAAAAAAATTGCAAAAATGTCAGGATTAATATTGAATTTTACATTTTCCATAAATATTATATGATTTTTAATTAACAAAATATGAATTGTAAATTTGTAATTGCAAAACAACCCAGTCAAGTTGCCATTTATTTAGTACCCTGATTTTTTTTTTCTTTCACTAAAATCCTCGTAAATAACAGATTTTACGCTTCCTTACTTTGTTAAATTTGGTCTAAAAGATTAATTTATTTTGATATGCATAATTTATTATATTAATTGGGTTGAATAATAATCTTATAAATACTTAAATTTCTAAAGACAAATTGGTAATTATTTTATTTATAATAATCTTATAAATGCATAATTGGACTAAACTCATATATTAAATTATATAAAAAAATAAATCACAATCAGCGGTTGCTTTCTGGGGTATTTACATACATAACCCCCAATTTCTATTTATTTACATCGCAAGCACCCAAGCTTTATACATATATATAATTATATATAGGTATACGCAATTGATAATCCATATCAACTGATTGCATATTTAATTTTGAATAAGTTAAACTATGAAGAATAATTATCTTCCACTATAAGTGAACTCATATATGAAAATAAATTCATAATTATAAACAAAATAATCTAAAAAATGCTTGAAATTTCCTGTAGTTAATTATAATAATTTTTTTTTAAAATAAAGGAAATTTTACATATTTATCGAATAATATTTATGTATATACATGTGATTTTTTTAAGTGATAATATATAAATAGCATGGATATAAAAACTATTCAAAAAAATTACAATGACTATTGAAAAAGAAAATTTAATTCGTAGTTTTCTAGCAGCCACCGCAGGTAGTCAGATATGATGAGAAAAATACAAACAATGCAGACAAAACATAATTTTAACAAACATTGTGCAGCATCACACTACACCGCCATCTTTGCCAGGGATATTTGCGTACATAAGATGTACGCAGCGCTGCGTACATCAGAGGTTATTCTGGGGGTACAGAGGAGTTATATTCGGGTTATACCGGAGGTTACAAGGGGGTATAACCCAGATATAACCCCATTGTACCCCCTGAATAACCCCTGATGTACGCAAAGCTGCTATTTTCCCATCTTTGCTATATGTATGTAAACGCCCCTGAAAATAAACTTTTAATTTATGAAAATACAAATTGTTGATTCAGAGAAAAAAAAACAGTAGAATAAAAAGAAAGGAGGGAAGCAGAAAACTAACCGGCACGTGCGAATCACGTGCGTTCCGTTTGGGATCGGTGGCGGAGAAGACGGTATAAACGAGAACGAAAGTTCCGACGATCTCCGCCCCCAAGGCCGTACCTTTGGAATACCCATCCGCCACCACATTCGCTCCGCCGCCATACCGCTCATAATAAGCTCTCTGAAACCCCTTAGCTAACCCCGCCCCACATATGGCTCCGAGGCACTGCGCCACCATGTAGAGCAAAGCCCTAAAAAGCGAAACTTTGCGAGCCAGAAAGAGGCCGAAAGTGACGGCGGGGTTAATATGGCCGCCGGAGATGCCGGCGGTGCAGTAGACGAGGATGAAGATCATGCCGCCGAAAGCCCAGGCGATGCCGAGAATACCGACGCCGTCGCAGTCGGCGGTGGGGGATAGGAGGGGGTCGGATTGGTGGGTGGAGCCGCAGGATGGTGACGTATAGGAAGAGGAAGGTGGCGATGAACTCGGCTATGGTGGCGCGGTAGAGGGACCATTTGGTGAGTTCTTCGAAGTCGAAGAGAGCGGAAGGAGGGGGATCGGTGTAGTCTTTCGCGGTGTATTCGGTCACGTTTTGGGAGCCGGATTCGATTACTTCGACGTCTTTCGCCATTTTTTGGATTTTGCTCTGTGGTTCTGCAGGAGGAGGGAGTGGGAGTGGGAGGGGAAAGGAGGAGGATAGTGGGGATTTAATGAAGGGGGAAGGTGACCGCACCGCGGTGGTGAGCGGTAAGAGATTTTTTTTTTCTTAAGTTTAAATGGTGCTAGTTCATAGGAAAGCATGTCATTATTCTTTGTGTGATCAAAATCATCAAATGCTTTACTTTTTGGGGGGCAATTAAATGTATAGCACACAATTCTTATGTTGTTACATCTCATACATAAGCTTTTATGTATATAGATAATAGTTATATGTGTAGTGTTATGAATTTAGCTCGAAGATTGTTAATTGATCATGATTTTAGAACGGATTGAAATAGATGAGTTGAAATTTTAGATTGAATTTTCTTAGAGCCATAGATAGATGGGTTTGAATTGGCTCAAGATCGGCTCGAGCTGTTGTTTATTTATAAAAATTATATATTTAATGTTAAATAAAATTGAATATAAAGAGTCACAAGTAGATTTTGAAAATATTTTGATCTATAAGAAATCCAAATAACTCAGTTTAAGCCAAGAAGTTATGATTTGAGTTAGATTAGTTGATTTCAAGCTGAAAACATATTCAAATAACTCAATTTGAGCTAGCTTGGTTTGATTTTGAGCAAGATTGAGCTTGATTCAATTTCAAGCTGATTCTAAATTGAATATAACGTGGAATGCTCAATTCATTCAAGCCGATTTCAAGCTGATCTCAGCTCGACTCAAAATCTGATTGTTAACGGATCTATTAATATGTTAGTTATCATTTTGCACGTATTGTGTAGAAAGTATAAACAAAGAAATTTAAAATTTCCGAAGGTAAGTGTCCCTCAGAAATAACCTAGGGGAAGGTTCGCACATACAAACAACGATTGTGATTCGACTACGTCACTGCACAAACGGTGGCCCGATCGGATCCTAGCCGACAACCATTAACCCACCTTTGGTATAATGTAAAGTAAATCAAATGTAATTATTTTAAAACTCATGCTATTTAGTTGAATGAAAAATAATAAGTATAAAATTTTCAATTGAGTTTCTCTTTCAATTTGTATTCATCCGGGTGATATTTTGGGTGCAGTTTTAGGTGCCGAAACATTACTTTTATTATTATTTTCTTCGCGAGTTTAATATGCCGGCCTGACCGACCACTGCCCAAACCTCGCTGTCGTGGGCCCGCGTTATAAGTCATCACAAGCATGCTTAATCCTGAAAGCAACAAACAAATGGGCCCACTTATGATTTAGTGGGTAGGGCCCACAGATCCTGTGGCTACGATGAGCAGTGTGTGGTCACATTAAAAGGAATGTAATTACAATACAAACAAATGATATAATTTTTATCATGTTAAATGAATTACTTCCTTCAATATAGAATGTTTTATTTTTAAAAATTTGAAGGCTTTTTCATTCATATGAACTCCTTATTCAACACAAAGATTCAAGTGGAAAAGAATTAAGTTCACGAAAATAGAGAGGATTTAAATGCACTCAATTAATAGGTATTTATATATCTAACTTTTTTACATTTTAGTTATATAGCATTCATATCTTATCACAAAAAAAATAAAATTGAAATTAAGAGTTCTAAAATTAAGTGTATATTTTCAAACTATATTTTGATATGATAGTTCCGTCCTGTAGATAAAAGTTCGTTTTCTTGTGATCGATAGTTAATAGGCGGGCTAGAGAGGTCGACTTTTACACTCAAGTCGACAAAGCCAGGTTAAGATGACTAAAGTTCACCATAAGTCGATTGGCAACCCCAACTAAGCATAATCGGACGAATGAGCCTTACCAAACTAAGGCCTACTGATCTCATTCATCTGAGTAATAACTTAGATGAATCTTAGGCTTATTTATATAAATAACTTATATAACATATAACACCCCCAATTAAAGCGGGGTTAAGAATGCAATATACACATTGTACTCCCATCACCATTAATTATAAGTGTCATTTCTTCAGCAAGAGCTAATCAAGAAGCCATTTAGTTTTCGTTAATGTGCACTCTAGTCTCTGTCTTTCCCTCTTTCTTTCTCTTGTCCTTCATTTTGTGTGACTCTCGGACCGATTCAGATTCAACAATTATAAATTATAAATTATTTTTATTCATTTTATTTATATCAAATTAAACAACTCCATATTTAAAATGCATGCAGCTCAATAATTCTCTATTTTAAATCATGTATTTTGAAAACTCTAATCCAAACAATCCCCTCACCAATTTCGTAACATTTTTTTGTTTTCCGAACAACAATCACAATTCTATTTGGCTACAATTTTTTTTTGTTATTTTTCCCAAAGGAAATTTGGATGAATTGCATTCTCTTACCAACCTAAGAAATTTATGTGGGGTCCACTCTTGAGTTATCGATTTAGCTTAAAGAGTTAGGTTCAATCGAACTAACCCGAAGTCACATAGCCTGAACCTAACCAATTTATCAAGATTTTTGAAATGCCCGACTCAAATCGGATTGTCCCGTATTGTATCCAATATATAAGTCATTTAACATGCGCCATAATAACCAATCCTTTCAATTTTTAATCGTTGAAACTTTCGATTGACAAGCCAATTTGGTGATAAATTCAAAACATTTGAGTTGATAGATCAAATTAAATCGTTCCAAAGATTAAATGGGTCGGGTTGTTGGCCTGTACCCGACCCAAAAGTTAATAATATCGAACCCAAACTTTGATTTTATTTTAGCCTAAATTACTTCCCTAACAAACAAATGGGTTTGGTAAGGATTTGGCAATATGTTATTGGGCCAAACTCAAAAAGCCTATTCTAACTGGCTTTGTTTTGTCTTTTGATGCCGACTATCAATTATTTGTGTATTATTTTTGCCTAACTTTATAAGAAAAACATATTTTGTAATGATTGAAAATTTTATTTAATTCCTTGAGATAATAAATTTATTATTATTTTTAAGTAAAGTATGATTTCAAATCATATATCATCAGGGAAATTAATTAATATAAATTATATTTATAAATTTAAATTGAGATCCTAATTATAGAAATATATTGATGATAAAATGTGTGCCATATCAAAGTTTTTAAAATTTATACAAATGTTCCATAGATATAAAATTTGGTGAAGCCCTATTTTTTTCTATTTTTCTTAAATATAATAATTATTATAAATAATAAAAAACTTTTTTTTTAAATTAGGACTAGCTCATAGATTTTAAAAATATATATAGGCCAAACAATATTGATTCAATTTTATAAATACGTTGAACTGAGCCAACCCGCTGAAGTGGTTGAACTAAGTCCACTTGTCGAAGTGCCTGAATTTCTTCTCTATTGTGGAAACAACCAGACTCACTTAGGGAGGGACAACTATTAGAGATGATAATCATTACTAGAGATGACATATGTTAATTCCTTTTAAAAGCGACGTTTGACTTCTACGTCATGGTCTTTTCATCAAGACACCCTAGATGGGTGTTGTGTTATAGTAAATGTATATATATTTTTCATTTTTTTCCTTTTGTATAAAATGGAAGTCAAGATAAGATAAGAGAATCCTAAATCTTTTCATGAAGTCTCTCTCTATCTCTTCCCACCCCTCCCTCATTTTTCTCTTTCTCTCTCACTCTCAATGTTAGACTTGGGCATTGAGGAGACCGGGCTTTGACTAGTCAAAGTAGGCTCAAGCCATACTTTGACTAGTCAAAGTAGGCCAGGTTTGGGTCTAGGCCCGATTTCTGTTTAAAAATGCATAGCCAAGAACACCCACACTAACATTGGGTCGGGCCGGCCCAAAGTCTCCTTTAAGGTTCTATATGAAAATATTGGATAGGCTCAATGAATCCTCACCTTCAACAACACCCCAAACAGATTCTATCCCATCTCGTCCCAAAAAGAATCCATCTGATCCGCCACATTGTACACACCTAAATCCGCATTCTTCTTTACACAAAAATAACACAGCCAAGCACCGATTGGAACATCATGTAGCAGTGGGTTGAGATAAGAATTATTGAGCATTTCGTCAGTAGCAACAATGCAAATCATTCATCAAAGATGAAAAAGTCTGCCCATCCAACCGAAACCAAAGGACGAATCCTTCCAAGAAATACGAGAGTAACCTAATGTATACAAAAGACCTATCAAAATAAAACCCCAAACTAAGAAGAACAACAAGAGTAAATAAGACTAACAAATTAGTTACCTTCCTCTTAAATTTATTTTCTTATTTTCATTTTACCACGTGGAAAAAAAAAAAAAAAAACTTCCACTGTTGATTGGTGGCAGAAGCTTCTGGAAGAGAATCGAACCTACCATCAATAATAATTGAATTTTAGGCGTTGGATTGAGGTGTCATCACTGAAGTGGCGATGATTAACTCCTCCAATAAGTGTGGGGTCCCATCCACGTGTTATATACTCAATAAATTCTTTATTAAATAAACCATTAAAAATGTGGCACTCAACATACATGCCATCAACCAAGTCGTGTGTGTTTATATCGCTAATATCTAAATTTTAATTTTTTTTTATATTCCTTTCTTCCGAAATTTTATAGCACATGAACATAGCACTATGTTAACGTTTAAAAACTTAAGGCAAACATTTTTATGCATAAATATATATTTTGGTATATATGAAAAAAATGAAATTAAAATATTAAATTTGTACTGAATATAAGAGTTGAGTGGCTTGTATGTAATATTCCTTTAAGAAAATCTCACCTTCAAAGTTAAATTATTGATTAAAATCCATTAAAAGACATGTATGTACACGTGTAGATGTGCCTAACAATGAGGAAAGGCTAGAGGCTATTACATGAGCCTCCAGTCACTCCTAATGTGTCTAGCAATTTGAGTGTCACCTCCTTAAAGGAAATTATGCCTAAGTGAATTTGAACCCCTAGGTTTGGGTACAAGACACACACACACACACACAGAGATGTATATATATATAGATAAAGTATTGATCAAAAGCTATTATACGAGCCTCCAGCCACTCCTAATGTGCCAAACAATTCAAGCACCACTCTCCTTAAGGCTCACGTCTCCAAAGGAAGGTTCGAACCCTCAACCTGATGGGACTTATACCAAGGACACCGACCAACGAGCTGAAATACTCGACACTATGAATTAATTTTTAATTTGATTTAAGAATTGATCTAGATGTGAGAGATGCAACTCCAACTAATTTGGAAGGATTGGACTAATCAAAAAGATCAAATAAATTCAAAAAAAAAAAAAAACTCAATTAACAGCTGAATTTTATTAAAATATTATACTGATTCTGTTAAAGCATGCTAGGAATTCATTATATAAGTTTATATGAGGAACATTAATGCTGTTTTATGAATAGTCTTGTACTATTGTCACATTCATTTAGAGATTTATGATAGCCACTATTTATGACTTTCTGACAGTCTGCACTTTATAGCAGCAATTATTTATAATTGCATACTACCCACGTTTTATAATTTTGCGAAGAGGACTGTTCTGGATAACTAAATTTGAAGAGAGCCGCAAATTAGAAATGCTCTTGTGAAGAGAGGTACGAAAAATTTCAAATCAATTAAGAAGGGCATTGTAAATTGATGGTTCTTCATTTTTGCCAAATAGATTTAAAAAATTAGGAGCATTTACTTACATATAACACAATTATTATGTATTTATATATCTGAAACATAAAAAATTCATAATTTTTCATGAATAATATTCAAATTTGTAATAATATGTTAAAAATATTATCATCATTGATGCGTGCTGGAAAATTCGCGGCGGTAGAGTTTTGGATTATCGTCTTAGCGTTGCACGAGGATTCAACGCACACTCAGATGAAAGTGAAAAAAAATAGTGATAACATCAGAAGTTTTTACTTGGAAAACCCGTGAAAGGGAAAAAAACCACGGGTTTAGGCGCAGTTATAAAAATCCACTATGAGTTGATGATTACAGAGGCCTCTTGTCCAACAGACGGGAAAATGTTACTAGATTTCCAAGTTATAATGTCAACTGATGGTCGACGGAGGTCGGCGGTGATCGACGATAGTCGACGACAATCGATGAAGCTCGGTAGTAGTTGATAGATGTTAGCGGTGATCGACGACGGTCGATGACGGTCGACGGTGGTGAAGGAAATCGATGGTGATTGGCGGTGGTCGACGATGGCTGGGATGATGTTGGACTTTTCTTTTTATGTGAGGAGTGAGACTCAATTTATAGTGTTTTGAGTGTAATTAATGCAGGAGTATGAACCATTTTGATCGAACAGTCCGGATAGCTTCCCTTGATCAGATGACATTTGATGGACATTTGAGTGCCTTAACGATGCCAAACTTGACCAATCTTGGACTCGTTGGATTTGTCTTGTCGAAATGTTCAATTTGACTATGAACTCACTAGATTCGACATCTGTTTGACCTTTCAAATGCCTCCGGAAATCCTTCAAGGGTGGTTTAATGATTTGATTTAGGCTTAATTTGACTTGAATTGGACTGATTTTCATATCATTAGGTCTGTCTCATCGAGTCGATCAGTTTGATTATAAGTTTGCTAAAATCAGAGCTCTGGATGAATTTTTTAACAAGATCAGAACATTTCTTGTTCAAAATATTATCTCGGTATTCATGACATGTGTCAAGATCCGTGTCGGATGATGAAAATTTGTTGGTGCCGTATCAATTTTGAAACCCTAAATTACAAAATTCATAAATCCATCTAGCTCTTGTAATTTAATTTTTGATTGAATTCAATAATTCTAATGATAAATTTTATTAAAAGATGCTCCAAACGCCCCCAAAGATAAAGCATTCCGCATTAAAGTGTCTTGATTAATGGATAAAAATTTCTATAATTAAACAAATTATAAAAATGAATTAGCAATTAATCCAAAGTACCAAAGCGACCCAAAGTAATATAAAAATACAGAGCTATTATATCTCACTGGTATGAACGTCCATATTTAGTACATTATCTAATAAATTGGACGGTGGGAAAAAATCTGGTTCCACCATCCACGTGGATTTTCTTGTTGGAACCATTGCAATTAGGTTAATTAATTGTTAATTAAGTATTAACTAATTTTAATTTTGTGATTATTACTTTTTCTTATAAAGCCAGTGGAGACCGCCGCTAACTGGCTTACAGCTTCCCCGCAGGTGATGGAACTCCATCGTCAAACAAAGCAGCAAAGCCAAAAATTACAGATTCCATGACTTCATTGGGTTGATTTGAAATAAAAAAAATTACAAAATTGTAATATATGTAATTGTTTATACGGTTAAATAGAGTAGATTGAGGGTAATTGTGTGATAATTTATTTTATTAGAATGAGTTTGTAAAGTATTGAATTTATATTCTTAAGAAAATTTAATGATTTATTATTTTTTATTTCATGGAAATAAAAGATGTTAAATTAATTAATTTATAGTGCAATAAAAAAAATGTCAACATTCATAAACATGTACTGGTGGGCAGAAATATAAGACCAAATTTCTTCAGAGGGTGATGGAGATATCACTAAAGATAGAGATAGAGAGAGAAAGATAGGTCATGGAAACACTATTAGAGAGAGAAAAAGACTTATGGGAGATATTAAAAAATAAATTTTAAGATTTTATTTGCATTTTATATCCAATGATTTCTCATCGTATATCTCCTAGATGTTTATTTTATATATTATTTTTGTTATAATACTAGTTAAAATTAATATTATTTTTTCTTTTTTTATATTAATCGAGCATGCTCGTAAGCCTGCTCAAACTCGTAGAATAAAGTTTGAGTTATAGCTCGAACTCAATTAATTAATCAAACTCAAGCTCGAGTAGAGGACAACTCTGTTGTGGTATATATGAAATTTAAAGTGATCGACGACGAAACGAAAATAGAACGAAAAAATTCACACCAAAAGAACACACAAATTTACGTGGTTCGGCAAATTGCCTACATCTATAGAGTTTCAGAGGATTGTATTAATTGAGGAATTTACACCAGTTTGATCACGTCTCAACTTACAAGAGCGAACTCTTTCTTTCACTTCTTCACTCTTCTCTCTCTACACCGAGATACACCGAAGAAGATGAAATACGTACAAGAGCAAAAACATATTTCTCTTCTGCCACAAGCTAACAAGAAGAAATCAAGAACAAACACCTTCTTCTTCCTTTTGCCAAGCACGAGAAGAATCTTTCACGAGGCGCAGGCGGAGACTGGAGAGGAGTTCTGTTTCGCGAGAGATGATCGTCTGGATGGGGGCTTCTGTTTCGCACACGATGGATGGAGACGGAAGGGCTTCATGAACATGATGGAGCGGACGGGTACGAGAGAACTACTTTTTCGAACCGAAAGAGGCGAGATGGGAGCGGGAGGATTTTCGCGAACAAGGGAGGAGCCGTTACGACAATTTTATTATTATTATTATTATTTTTCTCTACCGGGCTCCACACTCAACAAGCTCAAGCTCGACTCGACTCAATTCGTTTACGCCCATAGAAGCAACCAAGTGCACATAGGTTTGACAACTTTTATATATTGTGTTAGAATTTATAATTATTTGCTAAAAAATAAGGCATTTACATACATACCAAACATGCTTTACTTCAAATCAAAACATGAATAAAAGAAAATAATAAAAAAATATTGAAAACAAAAAATAAAAGTAATCACAACGGCCCTAAATTTTTCTCTCTTTTATATTAATCAAGCTGGCTCATGAGTCAGCTCGAACTCAATTAATTAATATAGCCAAACTCGAGTAGAGGGCAGCTCGAGCTCGACTCGCTTACTCCCTAGCTTCAACCAACAGCTCATAGTTTTGAAAACTTCCATACACTAAGTGTTAGAGTTTACAATTAAATTTGCTAAAAAAAAAAGGCATTTACATGTCTATCAAACATATTTTGTTTCAAATTAAAACACAAATAAAACAAAATAATTTAAAAAAATAGAAAACAAAAAAAAAGTGATCACAAACGGCCCCCAAGTAGGGGTGTAAAAGAGCTGAACACGAGCGAGCCCAGGCTCTGTTCGTATCTGGTTTATTAAAAATATCACTATTCACGTTTGACTTGCTTATATTTCGAACACAAAAAGTGTATTTATGTTCGGCTCGTTTGCTTAGCGAGCCAAACAAATATTGTTCGCGAACAAAGAGACATTTTAACAACCCTAATCACGCAGTCGTAGGATGTTAAAGGTTGGGGCAAGATTTAAAGCTTATTGTTTATACTAAAATATCATTTAAATATAATTTGATATATATTTATTCTATTTTTTAATTAATAATTTTAATTGTTTATTAACCTTTGTAGCCTTGTATTCAATTAAATTTTTTAAAAATACTATATATATATATAGTATTTTTAAAAAATTCCCAAATAACACTTCCCCTTTCCGAAAAGATTTCATATATATATATAATTATATATATATATAATAGAAAGTGAATCGGTATTTGGTTTGGCGGGCTATATATATAATTATATATATATATAATAGAGAGGGAATAGAAAGTGAATCGGTATTTGGTTCGGCGGGCCCCAAATAACACTTTCCCTTTCGGGTTGAAACTCAGGTGTGCTTTCATTAATCCGAAGAACCCGCGCCACGGAATTTGAACCCCCAACCCGAGGGACTTATGTCAAAGGCCGCACCAATGAGTCGGGATGTGGAGTGCACGCACACACAAATATATATA